>NW_025766639.1:0-28779 GCF_003918875.1 Haliotis rubra | reverse complement strand
TGCCACAGTATTGCTCCTATCTTTTTAGGTGGATTAATTGGGGATCTTACCCCTGCACTGTTTTCGAGGGCGACAAGCTGTCTCGCCCTAGAGCGGGAGTTTTCAGGACACGTCCATGTATCTCAAGGGATCGGGCCATTTGTTGTACAAGTTATCTCTAGTTTCTGACCCCTTTGGGGCTCCCCAAGCACTTTAGTTGTTTCCAAAGAATCTGCTGGTCTTTTGCCTTTGGTTTTAACGATTTGTGAAGATTTAGGTGTTGATTGAGAAGATGACTCACGATCAGAGGATGCCACTGAATTGGGGTGGTGGTTACGTAAGCCATGGTTAGTTAGTAAGATTTCATCATCCGAGCTCCCTGACCCACCACGGAGTATCACAAGGACAATGCTAAAAACAAGTGGATTTCCAACTTGCAGCACCAAGGATACCCGGATGATATACTCCAGCAGAAGAATTAAAAGATTAATAATTCCACCAGATTAGCCCATGAGCCACCGCCTTCTGGGCATAAGACTCTAGGCAAAGTTCATAACAGTATATTTCAAAATTACAAACGTTTTAGATAAACAAGTAGGCCAAGACCGAAATTAAAACAATTCCAAATCAAATTTGTGCACTGACATATATATATATATATAGTCTATACACAGGGCTTGGCGTGACCAGCCGATTGATAGAACCGGGCCAGTTCTACCACCCATCTAGGTGAAGTAAGGGCCGAAGTGGTGGCAAAGGAACACTGTTCCACGAACCAGTGCCCTCAACCACCAGAATCCCGTCCTCCACCGACACAGGGCGCAAACCCACGGCAAACGGGTTGGTGGATCAAATATACCCCGGGTCCACAACGGGGGTTGAAGAGCGCCTAGCGTTACCCAGAACCCATCACGAGGAGGTGGCTCTTCACGGGCGCCGCCATCTGGAGGAAATGATACCAAATTATCTAACGAACTGCATCCACCCAGGCATCCACAAATGTCCGGCGTTGGTGCCAAAGAAACACCGGTGGCTAAGTGGGTTAGATCGCTGACTTTGTGTGGCTCACTCATAGAGAGGGTCAATTGAAACTTGAAAGGGATTTAACCCTACAAAGCAGTTGTAGAATTGGTAATTTTAACTTTGCAAATGTTATCCGAATTATGACATCATACATCGGCAAATTTCTTAAATGCAAACATGTACCCATAGCTAATGGCCATTACAGATCAACTAACAATTGTTAGAGGGTTACACGTAAGTCATAGTCTGGACTATAACTTGCCGGACTGCCATTTTGTGGATGCCTCTGTGGCTGAGCGGATTCAGATCGCCGATATGCTATGCTGTTGATGTGGTGCCTCCTTCTGATAGTGTGCATGCAAATTCCGGATTGGGTTCGACCAAAACTCAATACCTGATTTTACTTTACAAAGGAAGTGTAAACCATATATAACACAAATGTTAGTAATTATCTTCGCAGACAGCAGTATGTTACTGGAAAAGAGAGTGAAATATTCTTCAGGTACCTGCAGTGTGAAGTGAATAGCTGGTGTATACAAAGGAGTACAAAGATGATTTTGTACCAGAAATTGTGGAACGTTATACATTTCAAAGGCCCGTCAATCAGAAAATAAGAGCTTCCTTCTGATGTGGAAATATGTCAGTGGCCTTTGATTATGCCATTTTTCTATGTGCAATGTGCAGAGTACTCTCAAACAAAAGCATCAGAACCATGACAGCAACTAAGTCCCCCAATCTCGTTTGGAAAATCACTGACTAAATAGCACAAAGCAAGGTAAACAATGCAAAATTGATTGAGTAGATTGCTATAGACGCAGCACCGTTACGCGGACATTCACGATCTCGGGCCGGGCGGTGTGAGGTGTCCAGTATTATCTGGTTGTAACAATGTCAGCAAAGACTCAACTTCGGACAAGAAAGTTGCCTGGACAGATGAATCTTCATCTACTGATAATATAAGAAGTCTGTGGACTGATTTCACACAGAATACAGGGATTTCATGGAGCCAATAAACTCACCCCTGGACATAACTACAGACTACTGATGACGGTGAGTGGAAGAATAGTATATTGAATATACCATGGTTAACGGGCGTTGCAGTCAATTTTAGTGACTGATATAAAAGAGTGGTGTTACACACATCAGCATGATACGTGTCACAAAGTATCAATGGAAACGATATAAATTGTTCTTTTTATTGTGCTTAGAGAAGAAGAACGTTTACGTCCTTGAGCATGTGGAAATTGTAACCATATAGTGAACAAAACTATGGATCATTCGCGTTGCAGTCAATGGCAGTGATTGAGTTTTCACTCCATCAGCATTAGTTACACTAAAAGCAACAAAGGAAATGTTCTAGTTAAGCACATGATAACCTTCGTCTAAAATTCACATTATATGAATCGTATATGTACACTCTTAGTTGAAGATACAATGCAAACTCACTTAGTCCTTTTGCAAATGTAATGCTAAAACGCCGCCTCGAGTTGTTATTGCTAAATCATCTCTGTCCTGCGTACTAGTATTTCCATAGTTGAAGGTTTGATATCCGCTACGGGAACAATTTGGAAAGATCTTTTTTCACATTTACACGCTTGACTCCATTTTACATTAAGGATAAATATATTTATATTAAGTTGAATTTCTCTTTCGAGATTTGTTTTCGATTTTGTGGCTGTATTAGATTCCGTAATTCCGTTACGAAACACTCAAAAGAGACCATGCAAAAATCCAAACAAAAAGAACTCCTGTGGTCATCCGTCTATTCTCTCTGTGTGTAGCAAGCGTTACCATCTTAAAAGAAAAAAATAAGTTGCTACGGGACTGTATCAACTGATGTGATGTTTCGATTGACGACTCCCCAGATACTGTGCTGTAATAGGTGAGGTGAAATTGCTTCTAGCGTCGTGCTTGAGAATACTTCGCCCATATGACGACGTGCATGCGTGTGTATGTGTAAGTGCGGCTGCTTTGTACTAGCCCAGCCGTGTAAGCTGGTTTCCATAGTGCTAGCCCACTGAGCAGGCAGGAACCAACAAGTACCATATTTTAACGTCCTTATGGTATGACACGGTCGGGGATCGAACTCTGCGACCTTCCGCTCTCCGGGCGGATCGCTCTTAACCATCACACCACGGAGGCGGTCCTAAAAGGTAATATATTAATGGGTACAGTCTTATACCAAGATGAGGACGTATAGATGTCATTTGTCATAGGTAATCATATATCCAACTTCTACTTCATGCCGAAAAAAAAAAATATGATAAAGACACTATCACCTTGTGTGTTTTGGGATTGTATATGGAGCTGTGGGTTGCCAAGAGGTGAATGTGGTTCGCTAGTTACACTGAAGACAGGGTTCGATTGTATACATGGGCAAAGAGCGCAGAAGTCCATTTCTAGTGTTCCCTGACGACGATGTTGCTGGAATATTGTTAAAAGCGGCAATATACCATACACTCTCACCACTGGGATGTATATATTCTGTATCACGAAGAAAAATTATATCACTTAATATTATGCTTCAATGAAGACAGTTACATGCTGAAAACAAACTCATCACTGTTCCACACACATTACAGTGTTACATGGACAGTTGCAGTCCTTGCGATGTCAGCGTATATGTCCTACAACATAACAAAGGAGCTGGATGGACTACTACAGATATCCAGTCATCACCAACACAAAGGTCGAAGTCCTTGAGGAAGTGCTCTTCCCTGCCGTCACCTTCTGCAATCAGAGTCCGTATAACTTGGACCAAAGTAAGAGCAGCTGATCCTCATCTTGGAGAAATTTTAAAGGAATGTCAGTGTGTTGGGTGAAATCCACAACACCCTTCAACTGGAGCAACCGGTCACTTAATCGGCCTATCTTCGGAGAGAGCCAGTCACTCTTGGCTGGTGGAAAAAATATACATACGAAACCAGACGATATGTTATATGTGTGTTTGATGAATGGTGTTATATGTGAAACTATGTTGGTTTGGTGATGAAGCCTGTAAGCTTACTTCACGCCGTCTGGTTATTACGTGCTACCTTTCAACTGGAATGCCTCCTCTGATGTAGCAACAGTGCATGTAGCTGGTTCAGATAACAATCTTCCTCATTTTATGTAAATGTCGATCAGATCAATCTACGTGTTGGGTTCTCAACCTCATCTGAAATGAAGGTACTCCCTACCTATGATATATCACAAGAAAGGGAGGGATGAAACGTAATTATATTTCTTCAGTAATTTCATGTCAACATTGACTAAGATGAGAATATCTCCATGGTTATGATTCGGATGTCACGGATTGACAATATGAATGATATTGGTTCGGGGAACATAATTTTCAAAGTACAAATGTATATACATTGATTTTAGCAATGATGATTAAGCCAGGTTGTTTGTTTTAACAATCAATGATTTTTCAATGGTGAAAAGGTAATCCTGCATGATCCTCGTATCCACCCAGACGTTGCGGGAACCTCCTTCCTGGCAGCTCCGGGTACAACAACTAATGCTGTTATTCAGAGATCAACGGTACGCCCTAGGATGTGTCTTCCATCTGTCATGGATGTTAACCACAGTCGCCTGGTCGAGAGTCGGTTGCAGGCCTTGTAAAGTCTCCCTGATGGTTCCAATGGGGAATACGGTTTGGTTCATTGAGGTGTGTGGCGTTGACGTGCATTGTTTGAAATGGCAAACACTTCTGTCATCTATTTTTGCCTCGGTGTGTCATTTTTCTCTCACATCCATTTCCTGGTGTTCACTCTCAAAGCCAGGCGACGTTCTCAAATTCATCATTACTTTGTTCCAAACTTCGGCTTCTGTATTGAAGTGAGTTTAACGCGCTGCTTTCATCGGTATTCCGGCAATACCACGGCGGGGAGACCAGAAATGCCAATAATACATCGTCCTGCTGTTGTTAGAACTCGATGCAACAATTTTCATATTTATGAACATGATCTTGTTCATTTTATGTTCCAACGCCGACTTTTCTTTGTGGCATATTCTGTTACAGTATTAAATGATTTTTACCGGGCTTCATCATTCCATCAGGCCTTCAAGAACTGACTGAAAGGATATATTTGGATCCTTCATTCAATGGAACAACTCGAAGTGGCTCTACACATATACATATAGAAAACTGTTCTGAGAGTGCAACATGGATGATAGCCATACAACAGATGGAGCCAAATGCCCATGTTCCGATGGAACGTCTGCACACAATCATAGCACTGAACACACAAATACAAAACTTCGTTGGTCTTTGGCAACTTTTCACTTTAGAATCGCCCTATTCTGTTCAACGTCTTTCTGATCCCAGACCTGCCAACTTGTCTCCATACATGTACTTATTTGATGCACTTACTTGTTTAAAACGTGGCCTCTTCAGCCCACCTTCATTCACACTTATGCCCTGTTTCTAGCATCATTGGACGACTTCCTGTTCTCTGTCCAACTGCCTGAAGAATGCCATGCCCTAGCATGGTAGAAGCACCAGTTGGGTCCCTGTAGCTTGAACCCATTTATTGTCAAGTCTTGACGTTATGGGCGTCGGTAAACGCAAATCGTGATCACTTTGGCTAATATTTGTTGTCATCTCGCTTCAGTTATTGATTTGATAATGGATATATTTACTAGCATTTTAAGAGTTAGAAAAAATATCAGTGGAGTCCCTGATTGAAAATTTCTGCTTTGAAAATACTGATGAATTTGAGTGAGCCAATATTTAACGTCACATCGGTATAATATCTCTTCAGTCATTAAGTATCGTGACGAGAACATATTCTTTGAAAAATAATTCTATAGCTGTTTTTCACAATGGATGTACAGCGACAATGCTATCTTCTACAATGGCTTCGTTAAAACATTTCTTGGTCACATTGCAGGAAATGTGATGAAGAATGCGACGATTCGGAAACAGTGTGATTGTCAACTGCCCTGCTCATTCCGAGGCATATATAATGTAAAGGTATCATCTTCAAAATACCCATCAGATGTCTCTGTTCGAATGATTATGGATATTTACATGACTCCGGATGAAGAATCTATCACGTGAGTACACACAAAAATGTAGCAATCACAAAAAAATAGAAGGTGTATCTGATTTCAATGCATAGAGTCACTGTGTAATCTGGTTTTATTTATGTGTATGTGTCCTCGTGGCTTAAAGGCATCAGTCCTTCTTTATGCACCTCTTGGTCAATGGGAATGTAACTTGTTTCTGTTGGACCTTCATTATCCTGACGACTTGAGGGCTATTTTAGAACTGAGAAGTTTCCAGTCGTCCACTCTGGAATCGTCGCTCACTTTGGAAGTAAAAGTAATAGCTTTTTGGCCGCCTTCAGCAATAGTCCGTAGCAATCACGGCGAGGGACACCAGAAATGGACTTCAGACATTGTATTCGCGTGAGGGAATCGAACCCAGGTCAATGGCGTGATGAAGAATCGCTTTAATCACAAAGCCAGGTAAAATAATGGAGCAAAATTCTATGCACAAACTCTCTGCAATAATTATGCTTATTCACAGCTGATTCTCATCATAAATGTGACTTGTACAATATTGGGGTATATATGGTTCTATCCAGAGATCCATTTTTATTTGCCAGCATTCGCTTCTTTATGAGTAAACATAGAGATAAAAGCATTGTCAACTTTAGGGCTTGAAAAAGCTGTAGTTTTATTTGCAGATCATAATGCCGTAATATAAAAATTACTAGCAAAATAACTGCCTTTTCGACAACTATCTGTTTTGGGAATGTTACCAGCTACTACCTGCCCTTTTTTCTAAGGGTTGCTGCAAAGCATAATGCCCAAGAGCTGTAATGAATACTATTACATAAAGTGGACGAAGCTTGTCCTTCTTAAGGAGACGCAGATTGTTATCTCAAGCGACTTAACCGTGTAATAATTTCTGCAGAGGAAACAGGGACACAATGTAGTCCCGATGCATCGTCCTGTAAATATCGTGGACCGGTCACAGGCCACGTTCTTCGAGATTTTATTCTTTAACAGTGGCCTGGCGAAAACGAGTTGTCCCTTATCAAAACAAGTAAATTGAGCACGATTTGCTTCCACACCTTTCTAATATTTTATCATGAATCTA
Organism: Haliotis rubra; assembly: GCF_003918875.1. Lineage (NCBI taxonomy): Eukaryota > Metazoa > Mollusca > Gastropoda > Lepetellida > Haliotidae > Haliotis > Haliotis rubra. The sequence goes on along the minus strand of NW_025766639.1, from coordinate 21,683 downwards.
TCCAACATTCCTGTCACAAATACTATCATTTCAGAAAGAGACTTTCTCGAGATAAAGACTTTTCGCTTTTGAGGACCTGATCGTACAGTCGACAGAGCAAAATTCCAGTTTAACACAACGGGAGATTCTCATTGGTAGGTGGACTCATGACATTCATTATTTCTAACGGGTTTTCTTACAAGAAATTATAGGAAAGTATTTGGCTGACCGACTGACCAGATACGACGGTGCGGATCCTACATTCTTTTAAGTCAGCCGCTTCCTATTGTATTCATTTATGTATAATTTATAGGATTTTCCTAAGCAGGCTTCCCAGTTAAACCATTATCTTATCCACCACCTTGATCGCTTTTTGTGTTTGCCAGGAAACTTGGAGGAGTCAGGATGGGCATCTGTCTCGGAGCCAGTATCTTGACTGTCACGGTGAACTCTCGGATGAGTTCCCCTCCTCCCCTTGGTTCATTCTGTCCATCTTCAGAAGACGTATGCGGCGGCGCAAGTCGTCAAACATGTACCAAACCCTGTCACAAACAATGAGCCATGCAAGGGTTGTTTTAAGAGGCATTTAGACGCTGTCATTACACAGAATCAGCAGTGGTTGTCTCGTGAAAATACGCTTTCTTACTATTCTCCCTTCATCGGATGTTTCTTCGATTGTAGTGTTGTTTACCGTCGGGAAACTGGTGTGTGCAACTAGGTACCATGCTGTTATGCAGCTTCAGGAGCCTTTAAGCGCAATCAAGATCGATCATGTGACAAATGGACGGAGACCTTGGGCTCTTGATTTCATTGTAATGTGTGGTTGGAATTCGATTACTAATACATATATAAGGATTTGATTCCATTTGATAGGTGAGGGATCCCTGGCAGTGCTAAAATACTGTCGTAAAATTTATTGCCCTCCTGAGAGGGGTACGTAAGTCCTCACAAACATTCAAAGTAAATTCAAAGCTTCTAGCATTTTAATCTTAGGGCCCATGCAGGAAGCTAAATGTAAATTGTAAGTCCCTATGGTCCCTAGGTATGGTGTGATCTACCTTCAGACGCTGGCAATCTATATCTGTTTTCTTATATTGTATTGTCATTTTAAGGGTCTTCAAATATTAGACGACAATTAGTGATTCGAATGGATATCCTGTGATACACTGGTAGTTTTACTGTTCTGCGTCAACAGGTTTTTAATTCTAACTCTATTGATCTTTAATATAATCATAAATTGTTCTCGCCACGATGTTGCTGAAATACGTCACCAGTGTGTGACGATAAATTTCTACCTCACTCACCTGGGCGATAGGTAAGAAGCGTTGGCTGTTTGGATGACTACATGGTATTTCGCCATCCAATGCCATTCCTCGCCTGCCAAAGAAAGCTAACGCTGTAGAAAACTGCAAGAACTAATGTAGCCTGTGGATACTCCCAAGGAGATGCGTGATATCGAATTGTAAAGAACAAGAGCCAGAGATTATTTGTCTTTGCTTCCACAGATCCATATGTGAAAACACATGCATTTTGTACAGATTTGTAGCCATATCACTTAGTTTAATGCTTGTTCTAACAATCGGCTCAGATGGAGTTTGTGTCATATTGGCTGATTGTTTGAAGTATAATTCTTCCCAAGGTTTTAGGGATTGTTTTTGTCTGTTCAAAACTACAGTTATTATTCCAACCTGGGTAATGCGTTGATATCTGTATGGAATATCGAGTGAGGCCGCACACACGGACACGGGAGGCAAAGGAACGTTCACATAGGTGTGAAATTTCACTTTGAAAATGTTTGGATCGAATTTGTTTGGCAGCGAATAGAATCAATACCGTGCGTAGCTTCCGCTCAATCCCATACCTTCAAAGTCATCTCACACCCAATATAAAGTGCTGATATTGTGGCAAACTTTGCATATGCTTGGCTTATTGCCAATAATTGGGTTCCACTATTTTAGAAAATGTTAAGAACCGTGTTAGAGGGACTTGCTTCTACCTCATCAGACAACATGCAGCAAAGTGAAGCGGCACGAGATTGGATACAAGCGTGCTTTGCAGCAGGTCGAATCAAATAATAAAGTGGTGAGGTATTCTTAATGCTAATAACATTCGGTACAAAATTGAATAAATTCTAGTCCTTAGAGACCTTAGTAAAAAAAAGTAGTGAAACTACTACAAAATGCATCACAGATTCCTGACTTAAAAGTAGCAGCAAGCCATCAGAAACAAATATTATTACAACAGAGGGAACATGGCAATATGGAAAAGCGCGACAAACCGACAGCTGGATCACCCCAATATGCAAACCGAAAGCCATGCCGGAATCAAGCAGCACATTTTCTAATTTCTTTGACCAATTCCACAGAAGATATAAAAGGCACCAACTTCAAGCCTAGCAAAAAAACCTACTAATACACTCAGTAGCTCAAGTGCTCTGGGCGCAGAAGCCTGATGCGATACATATTTCTTACATTTGAATGACTTGTGCACTATTACTTCGAAGCCGAAAGTAGTGTACGAAATGCATTAACGCACGGAACTGTTGAGCACAGAAAAACTCAACTAATTGTACTGACAATCGTGGGCATTTACTGGCAAACGTGGCCATTTATGCACACGTATTTAAGCACTATCACAAGCATGCCAAACTTCGTACAATTTGCCATTCTCAAAAAATATACTGTAAATGCATTATGCAGCATTGCTTGACTCTCTTTGTCCTTTTGTCACTTCTACTACACCATTTTGACGCAGAGGAATAACATGGAGAGATACGTCATCTTTACCCAGTGCTTGCCAAGCTTTACCTATGCCATCAGGTTATCCACTCGCGTGGTCAAGGCGCTATTGTAATGCAAATATATAAAGGTATTGTTCATACCTTTGAAAATTGGTTTGTCGAGTACAAGGCAATACATATTATATTAATGCATGTGAAGGTGTCCCTGCAGGTTTGAAGGTGTTCATGAAGCATACGTGACAGCCAGTTAGAGTGGTCACAATCATCAGTTATCAGGAGAAAAATGTTACTTAAGATATCTAGGCCAACTCATCCCCGGAAGCCATTTTCAAAAGTTCGGCGGTTGTGGAATGGAAACTTGGCAGAAGGCTGGAGTGGGCGAGGATCACCGACTTTGAGTACTGGGTATTTAGTGCCACATTCCGAGAATGTCGACTCGTAACTAGGAAGGGATTGCAACCTCACTAATAGACACAAAGAACGGCGTAATTGAAACAACCCATTTCGTCACTGTGAAACAATGTCACAACATATTTCCTAAAAGGCACATCAGTGTTGTTCATAGCTCTGGACCATCAAAGATTTGGCGAAATAACACTTGTTAGAGGGCTACACTCGCAGTTGTGATCTTGAATATGATTTTGTCGGATTTCCAGCCTCGTTAGAAATCCAACTGGCACAGGGATTCAGATCGCTGATATTGTATGCTGCGGTGATGAAGCGCTTCTCTCTTGGAGTGTGGATATTCTCTATTGGTTTCCAAACCAAAACAAGTATTGGTCCAGTATTGTACTTTACAAGCGGAAGCTACGTAAGTCGCAAATGCCATAACACATGCCAGTATTGGAGTGCTAGTCAACACGGAGGACATTTTTTAAGTGGAAAAAGAGAGAAGAAAAATCTAGGTGCTCAGTGGAGTGCGGTGAGTTGCTTGGCATAAAGATGATGATCAAGGTACTGTGAAACATGCAAACGTTCGAGCGTAGGTCTTCGATTCAGAAGCCTTTGATGATATCATTATGTTCATGTGTTACGGGCAGACTACGTAAAGGAAATTAGCATCAAGAACCATGACAGCAACTACAAAGCCGCCAATCCGGTTTATATTACCCATGCAGCGAAATAAATCCAAGGTAAGTAACGCTCGACCGATTCTTAGACATAGATAAGGGCCAAAAGCAGCGTTTCCAAGACATCTGCGGATCCATAAGCGGGCGCCGGGTGTGAGGGCACAGGCCAATATAAGGTTGTAACAATGACAGCAGAGGCCCCAACTTCCGGACAAGAACGTTGCTTGGACAGATGAACTTTCAACCACCGACAATATAGGAAGTCTGTGGGCTGATTTCATACAAAGAATACCCAGGATTCCATGGAGCCAATAAACTCACCCCTGGACGCTAACTACGGACTATACATGAGTAGGTAGAGCATAGAAGTAACTGTAGCAATATACTTGACACAATACCATGCATCAATGTGGGTTTGCAGTTAGCGGTACTGATTGACAAATGTAAGTGGCAAGACTGGCTACTATGCTTCCATAGAAATAATGACTGTCTAAGTATCAAAATAATTAAGGTAATAATGTGATTTACCACCCTGAATTTCCTTTAAATGTGCTTAGACAACATGGTATAGGAACAAATTGCATATATTAATTTGAGAAAACTTTATACAATACAAACTCACACGAAACGATTTCGCCATGTAAATGCATAAAGCATCGCTACTGAGATGGATAAGTAAGGAGATTATTTCTCTCATGCATTGTTAGAAGTGATTGGTCAGTATTCAGTGAAAACACAAAATGGATAGTTGAAGATTTGATACCGAGTACAAGGACCCAATTCACACGTAAGACGGCATTTTTAATATTGAAGGAGATAGATTTAACATAAACATCTTAGCATACATGCTAAATCGACAAACAAATTATACTTAATTAATTTTAAAATTCTATTAAAACTTCTTAATGCATTGATCTTATTATGATCTAAAAGGGAACCAAAACAACTGCTCTTATTGCACACCCTGCTCGTATGCATTTCCTGTAAACCCAACCTCAGCAAAAGCCTCGCGCCATGACATCAGAGTGGAGGCAGCCGCCTCCCGTTTTGTTTACAGTGCATTCATCTACTACATAACACTTCGAAGGTGAGCTTTCCGTTAATCTTAACAAAAGCAGAGATTCCTTCGTTGAAAGGGTATGCCAAAAGACCATCCAAAATGTACCAAAGTGATATTCTCTTAAGATTTCCAAGCATAATAACAGTAGACAAACTCTAGCAAGGGAGGAATTATCGAATATTGCATAACTAGTATCAATGGTAATGGTCACAGACATGTATACTACACATACTTTTCAAAAGTAAAGTTAGCAGTAATCATGTAAATAAAGAAGTGTCAGGTATATTTTAGATTGATATTGTCAGTTCTATTTCAATAGTGTCATGTTTATTTTGTTCCTTCCATTTATGTTGTGTTTGTGTGTAATATAAGGTAGTCCGTGATAAAAGATGTTGGATCTTTTGGTTAAGACTAATAAGAGTACTTAATGTGAGCTAAATACTAACCACGGAGATATTTTCCAGTGAAGTACATGTTACAACAAATGTTTAAACGGCAGTAATAACTGAACCAACCATCACTAGACACAGACAATATACAATTAATGCATACTTTTTCATTTGTATAGAAAAACAAGAAATCACAAGCAATTTTATTTTGACAACAATGAGCTTCGCACAATATACATAAGAAAATATGCTTACGAAAACATAGATAAGGTATCATCATTTTTACAGAAAAACGCGAGGGTAGCGTCTAATATTACTAGGTTTATAGTATAACGCTTCTAGTTCTACTATTCACTGCTATATGTATATGCTTACATAAATATGTACAAACATATGCTTGATTCTTGAATTGCTTTCTGTATAGTAGTCATATGTACACACACACACCACTGTTACGCACGAAACATAAACACTCTGTGAAGAAAACTCGCAATCGTAAACATTGTAAAAATCTGTCTACGAAGGACAGAAAAGACAACTAGAAAATCACAAATATATAGTTTAAAACTAGCTACTATCTCTCAGATTTGAATTCAATCTGGACAATACAAGAAAAAATCGGGCTGGCAGATCGCCAGCAACTGAAGGGACCATGAAGAATTTGATCTGGAACTATACTAGCCGTAGTGACAATTCGACTAAAACATGTACCAATTGTACCAGAATGTATCGGACGTTAAAGAACGTAGTAATGGCATTTCAACGACCTGATGTGTTTTACACGCATACTGTCAAGACGGTTTGTAAAGGCATTCAGTTATATATGGATTCAAACAAAAACGAAGGTTTGACAACTTTTAAGATATAGTGTTACCAACAGCTCGGCCCTTCACTAATGACATGAGTATATATCGACTACTGCTATGTTCCAATTGACAACACACAACAATATATTAATGCGCTCATACATACAGCAGTTTACACACCGTTTGATAGAAATGTCATATTTACTTTTATGACTGAAGTTCAAAATAATTTCATATGAGCTTCAAACCACTATCACTTTGTGTATTTTGGGATGGTAAATGGGGCAGCGGGTTAGTCTAGAGGATGAAGTGGAGTGAGTGAGTTATAATTTAACGTCACCTCGGCAAATATTTCAGCCATATAGTGACGAGGAAATGTTTACATAAACAATAAATTAAAGAGTTGCTAAATAATCAGTCATCGAAGGACTGTAAAATAACTAGAGTATCACAGATAGGAGTCTAAAACTAGCATGAACATGTAAAACTATTTTATCTACGAAGACAATACAATATAAAAAACGGGCTATAGATCGCCAACAACTGAAGGTAGATCACCATACTAGAACCAAAGGGGACTTACATTACTTTTGCTGCCTGCATGGACCCTAGTTGGATTTACACCCATCCAGCCAGCAGCTGGCGATTGTACAGGACAAGTTTAGCCAAAATTTAAATGAACAAATAAACTACGATTAAAAATCGGGTAAAGCAAAAAGATTAACTTTGAAAGTTTTTGGGACTTACGTACCCTCTCAGGAGGACAATAATCTAGAGGATGAAATGTTCGGTCATCACGCTAAAGACAAGGTTCGATTGCCAATATGGTTGCAATGTCAGCAGTCCCATTTCTGGTATTTATCGATCGACGCTGATATTGCTGAACGCGACGTAAAACCATGCTCAGTCACTCACTGGGATAGTATTTATTTTTGTATCACGTCGAAAACAAGATTTCACTTCCAATAACAGACAGTTACATACAGAAAACAAAACTCATCGCTATTCCACACATTTACAGTGTAACATGGACAGTTGCTGTCCTGGCGATGTCAGCGTATATGTCTTACAACATAACAAAGGAGCTGATGGACTACTATAGATACCCAGTCATCACCAACACAAAGGTCGATGTCCTTGAGGAAGTGCTCTTCCCTGCCGTCACTTCTGCAATTAAAGTCCGTATAACTTGACCAAAGTAAGAGCAGCTGATCCTTACATTGAGGAATTCTTCAAGCAATGACAGTGCGTTGGGTAAATTCATAACACCTGTAAACTGGAGCAACCCTGTACTTAATCGGCCTACCTTTCGAGATAGTCAGTCACGTGACTGGTGAAAAGAAATATACATAGACCCAAAAGAGCTGTTATATGTGTGTAAGATGAATGGTAGATTGGTATGGAATATGCTGGTGGCGCGATGAAGCCTGCGCTTACCACATTCGGTTATTGGGCAACTTTCAACTTTCGGAATACCTCTATTGATGCTTAGCTACCGTGCGGGAGTTCCTGGTTCAGATAACAATCTTCACATTCATGTTACAATCGATCAAGATGAACTATGTGCTTGGTTCTCAACTCTCATCTGGAATGAAGGTACGTTCCATGATATACTCCCCTTCAAAGTTTAGGACTCACTAGTGTAAAATGTAGCCACTTACATTTCCAAAAGTAAACTGTTCTGGAACTAGATATTGTAAAATAGCCCATACAGTTTTAAAGGATGCGTGGTAAATAAAACAAATTCGTGACGGTAAAATGTTTATTGTCATGTAATTCAATAAATGATGAAACCTCAAATTGCGATTTTTTATCAAAACTTTACATCCAAACGCAGCTATTCACATGCACGATATTTGCACATGCTTTTCAGCGTTTGATGCATGATCCTCGTACAATTAATCTGCATAAGGTTTGCAGATGTTTCCCCAAAGTTAGTGGAGAAATTCATCTTCGTTGTAACTCCTTATGCACATACATAACATATAGTGATTGATTTAAAGCGAGTCTAAACTTTGATGGGTAGAGTATATATTTCAGGGCATAGGAAAAATATGTAACGAAAGTATACTTTTCAATGGTTCCATTCCAACAATGGATACCTTGACCAAGATAAGAACATGTTGCATGGTATTGAGGATTTGGATATCATCAGTTTGACAAATATGAATGATATATACTGATTCAGCAAACTTAATTTCTAAGTTTATAGATTCATTTGACAATGCTGATTAAGCAAGTTTGTCTCTGGAGAATCGAATTTTTTCAATGGTGAAAGATAATCCTGCACGATCCTCGTATCCACCCAGACGTAGCGGGAACCTCCCCTTCCTGGCAGCTCCAGGTACATCAACTTATGCTGCTATTCAGAGATCAACGGTACGCTCTAGATTCAAATGTGTCTTCCAAACGTTGCCAGAGCTGATAACCACACGTTCGCTTGATCGAGATTCAGTTTTTGGCTGCTTCGCCCTAACCAAAACCCTAAAGAGTTTGGCTTAATGGTTCCAGATATGAAATGGGTTTGGTTTTAGCCCGAGGCTAGCTCTTCCCGAAACGTTCGTAGCCTTACGTGAGTGAGTGAGTTAGTAATTAACGTCACCTCGGCAATATTTCAGCCATATAGTGACGAGAAATGTTGGATATACACAATAAATATATAAGTAGGACAAATAACCAGTCATCGACGGACTGTAAACTAACTAGAGTATAACAGATAATGGATCTAAAACTAGCATGGAAAACTAAAGCATTTTTAATCACATAAAAAATACAATATAAAAATACAGGCTTTAGATCGCCAACAACTGAAGGTAGATTACCATACTAGGGAACCAAGGGGACTTACATTTACTTTTGCTGCCTGCATGGACCCTAGTTGATTTACACCATCCTTTCAGCCACTGGCGATGGTAGGAAGATTTAGCCGAAATTTATAATAAAAAAAATAATACTGCGATTAAAAAGTATGGTTGAGCGAAATTTGATTGGACAGTTTGGGGACTTACGTATTCCTCTCAGGAGGACAATAATTTTACCCTACTTCAACCCCCTTTGAGGATGCAGCCACAAACAATCTAAGTTGAAAATCTGAACTACCAATTATAAAACTTTCGCTATTTACAAAACATATATCAACATCAATTTAACAAATCTATCTTTTTAAAATCAATTATTAAAGATAATTAACTTTATTAAAAAGGTCATTTTACTCTTTTTGTATTAAAATATATATAATGCTTCGTAAGCCCATTCTTAATACATTGACACGTCGTTTAAAGTTAACAATTTAACAATTAGTAGGACCACGAATGTTTCAAGAATAAGGGCCCAAGTTCGCCATCGAAGAGATTTGGTTATTAGCTGGTCGTCCTGACAAACATTTTATGCTGCTTAATGACTGTTGGAAGGAATGGTTTTGGTTTAGCCCGGAATTTGTGCAATGTTTCGAATAAGTCATAGTGTGTCTGTATATTAATTGTATGTTTTCATGTTAACCTTGAATTATTGTGAAATAATTGTCTTATGCACATGTATATATCCTCGAAAGTAGGTTAACCTTATGGAGGAATGGAGGTGTGGAGGATTACACGCAATGAAACAATGTTCATCATTGTCTTCATGCTTCCGTTTCACATCAAAACCTCCTCTTGCAATACTTCCTCACATCCACTTTCTGGATTTCAGTCTGGAAGGCTTGTAGCAGTTGAATGTTGTAACAACGTCTGAATCTGAGTCTTTGAAATCCTGGTGAAAGGATCATACCTTGGATTGTACCTGCACTGTTTTGAAACGTCAGTTATTGATGTATCACGTTATTTTCGAGCTATATTCTGTATGAATCACTGAATATGCCAGTGCATACAAGAACTATTTACTGAAATTTAGATTTGCCGTTAGTAATCACGAACATGTATGTCCAAAAGGAACATGCTCACCAGGAACGTTTGGTCAATCTTGTCTCTACTCCCGTCACTGTGGACACCCTGTGACCAGAAGTCTGGAGTTTGTGTCTCGGTGACTGTGACTCTGCCTGGTTGGAGGACATGGAGCTAACTCGTCAGAAAGGTCTGATGTTAACATCTGCAAGATTCAGGATGGTTCATTGGAATAATGCCTAAAAATAGCATTCACATGATTCTGATGCATTCTTACATCTAATGTTTCATTGTAAAATGTCAGAACTGAGACAAAATACACACACACACTCTCTTAATCTTCACTTTTTGTCCCTTTGTTTAATGTACGAATACAAATATCATTGATGAAATTAAGTCTGTAATAAATAATAGCTGGTCGGTCTTCCTTCGGTAAACTTTATTTCAGATCCAGCACAAATCCGGTCTTGTTGTGCTGTACTTAGTAACACGAGCTCCTCCACGGGCCTCCCTGCCATACCTTCTCATACGACACTCCCTGTCAGAAACGGCGGGATCTACAGGGCAACATGTGATGGCATTGGAAGATATTTCTCGATATCAAACACCACATACCTTAATCTCTGTGAGGTCGAGATATATGGTATGGGGTTATTAAATTTCTTCAGAGATAGATACAAATTCAATCATTAATTAGGGAGTGTTGAAAACAGGCCACGATCGGCAGATATGTGAATATAGGACTGGTGTGTATACATCTGTCAACGATACAGGACACACTAGATACGTTTGCCATGATCGGACACATATCGACGAATATCAGATATGGACAATCTGTATATGTAATGCATATGTAATCTGTATATGTAATATCACTTTGTCATGGGTGACGTGACGTCATGAACAATGCCATGACGTCACGTTTCTTCTATGACGTTGCGTTCTACAAGCGGCGACGGCGGGTAGCCATATGTTTGAAAGTAGATTTGGGTTCAATTTCCTCAATTTGACGACTTCAGTGATGAACAGAATATTATATAAGTGCTCATACCATACTATGTTTACGATACTCGTGCCTAAATATCGAGCATATCCCTCGCTCTCGCTCGGGAAATACCAACATTTAGGCACAATTGTCGTCAAACATAGTATGACATGAGGTCTCATAATATCCTCTATTTATTCTTCTCTATATCTCCTATTTTCAGTCTGCAGCCCAGGATTGTTTGGTGAAACCTGTAATAGATTTTTTGTCACTGCGCTAAAGAGGAGTGTGACTCATGTAAAGTGGTGTGTGTGTCCTGGAGACTGTAGACCGGGCTGGCAGGGCGACAGGTGTGATACAGGTGGGGATATAGGTATAAAGGAGGTTGATGTGAGGTGTATGTCCAGGAGATTCAGTCCAGTGGTGGCCAGTCATGTAAACTGTAGACCAGGGTGGCGGGGAGACAGGTGTGATGCAGGTGAGGTAATCCAGTCAGTGGTGTGTGTCCTGGAGACTGTAGAGCAGGGTGACGGGGAGACAGGGTTTGATACAGGTGAGGTGATCCAGTCCAGTGGTGAGTGTTCTGGAGACTGTAGACCAGGGGTGGCGGGGAGACAGGTGTGATACAGGTGAGGAGATCCAGTCAGTCAGTGGTGTGTGTCCTGGAGACTGCAGACCAGGGTGGCGGGAGACAGGTGTGACTATAGGTGAGGAGATCCAGCCAGTGGTGTGTGTCCTGGAGACTGTAGAGCAGGGTGGCGGGGAGACAGGTGTGATACAGGTGAGGGAGATCCAGCCAGTGGTGTGTGTCCTGGAGACCGTAGAGCAGGGTGGCGGGGAGACAGGTGTGATACAGGTGAGGAGATCCAGTCAGTGGTGTGTGTCCTGGAGACTGTAGACCAGGGTGGCGGGGAGACAGGTGTGATACAGGTGAGGTGATCCAGTCAGTGGTGTGTGTCCTGGAGACTGTAGACCAGGGTGGCGAGGGAGACAGGTGTGATACAGGTGAGGAGATCCAGTCAGTGGTGTGTGTCCTGGAGACTGTAGACCAGGGTGACAGGGAGACAGGTGTGATACAGGTGAGGAGATCCAGTCAGTCAGTGGTGTGTGTCCTGGAGACTGTAGACCAGGGTGACAGGGGAGACAGGTGTGATACAGGTGGGGAGATCAAGTCAGTCAGTGATGTGTGTCCTGGAGACTGTAGACCAGGGTGACAGGGAGACAGGTGTGATACAGGTGAGGAGATCCAGTCAATCAGTGGTGTGTCCTGAGACTGTAGACCAGGGTGGCGGGGGGGCAGGTGTGATACAGGTAAGGAAATCCAGTCAGTGGTGTCAGTCCTGGAGAGACTGTAGACCAGGGTGGCAGGGAGACAGGTGTGATGTAGGTGAGGAGATCCAGTCAGTGGTGTGTGTCCTGGAGACTGTAGACCGAGCTGGCAGGGCGACAGGTGTGATACAGGTGAGGATATAGTATAACAAGGAGGTTGATGTGAGGGCATAACACAGGAGATTCAGTCAGTGGTGTCAGTCATGTAAACTGTAGACCAGGGTGGCGGGGAGACATGTATGATACAGGTGAGGAGATCCAGTCAGTGGTGTCAGTTATGTAAACTGTAGACCAGGGTGGCGGGGAGACAGGTATGATTCAGGTGAGGAGATCCAGTCAGTGGTGTAAATCATGTAAACTGTAGACCATGGTGGCGGGGAGACAAGTGTGATACAGGTGAGGAGATCCAGTCATTGGTGTCTGTCCTGGAGACTGTAGACCAGGCTGGCTGGGCGACAGGTGTGATACAGGTGAGGTGATCCAGTCAGTGGTGTGTGTCCTGAAGACTGTAGACCAGGGTGGCGAGGAGGCAGGTGTGATACAGGTGAGGAGATGCAGTCCAGTGGTGTGTGTGTCCTGGAGACTGTAGACCAGGGTGATAGGGAGACAGGTCGAGGGGGTTAGAGCCAGAACCACTTATAACCACACACGGAGGCACATTTCGAGAAACAGCACTCAAATGTTTGGACAAGTTATAAAAAAATTAATAAATTCTTTTACTGTTTTGTGACTAGGTGACAGAGTATGTTGGTGCATTTCATGTTACTATACAACCATAAATATAATCAGCCTAATTAAAAAGGTATGACGAAAATAAACTTTAGCTTGTTCTGGCGTAAATGTAAAACACTCTGGGCTCTGTAAACATGAGAGCGAGAACCAGTTAAATTACAAACACACAGGTATGGCAGTTAAGAATATGTTGAGAATAAGGTCTGTCCCCGAGTCAAGAATCCGGTTATCTTTAAACAGGGATTGTGGCATAGTTTGCGGCTACGATTTCCCACAGCGTCGCAGTTTCCACTAACTCGGGGAGCATTATCTTTGCCCCAACAATTGTATCAATGTAGCAACCCACTATGTAATAACAACGCACTTTGTAATAAAATTTTCAGAGTCCAAAACATTTCGGACTTAGGCGATTTTATTACCTAACGGGTTATTACAAACTGCGTTACACCAGTAGCAACCCACTATGTAATAACAACGCACTTTGTAATAAAATTTTCAGAGTCCAAAAACATTTCGGACTTAGGCGATTTTATTACATAACGGGTTATTACAAACTGCGTTACACCAGTAGCAACCCACTATGTAATAACGACGCACTATGTAATAAAATTTTCAGAGTCCAAAAACATTTCGGACTTAGGCGATTTTATTACAAAGCGAGTTGGTACATTTGCCTAAGGCTGGAAAATGACTGAAAATCAAAGTTGAAGATGTTCCTTCCGGTGAGGACAATATGTGTTCTACCCCCTTAATTAAGTGTAAACTTCAGCTTAAACCCGTTCCATCATATGAACTGTTAATATTTCGGAGTTTTCTGATGGTTTATTACAAACCGCGTTGGTATTACAAACCGGGTTGAGTAGCGAAATGTAATAAGATTTTGCACATCTTAACGCACTATGTAATAAAATTTTCAGAGTCCAAAAACATTTCGGACTTAGGCGATTTTATTACAAAGCGAGTTGGTACATTTGCCTAAGGCTGGAAAATGACTGAAAATCAAAGTTGAAGATGTTCCTTCCGGTCAGGACAATATGTGTTCTACCCCCTTAATTAAGTGTCAACTTCAGCTTAAACCCGTTCCATCTTATGAACTGTTGATATTTCGGAGTTTTCTGATGGTTTATTACAAACCGGGTTGAGTAGCGAAATGTAATAAGATTTTGCACATCTTAACGCACTATGTAATAAAATTTTCAGAGTCCAAAAACATTTCGGACTTAGGCGATTTTATTACATAACGGGTTATTACAAACTGCGTTACACCAGTAGCAACCCACTATGTAATAACAACGCACTTTGTAATAAAATTTTCAGAGTCCAAAAACATTTCGGACTTAGGCGATTTTATTACATAACGGGTTATTACAAACTGCGTTACACCAGTAGCAACCCACTATGTAATAACGACGCACTATGTAATAAAATTTTCAGAGTCCAAAAACATTTCGGACTTAGGCGATTTTATTACAAAGCGAGTTGGTACATTTGCCTAAGGCTGGAAAATGACTGAAAATCAAAGTTGAAGATGTTCCTTCCGGTGAGGACGATATGTGTTCTACACCCTTAATTAAGTGTAAACTTCAGCTTAAACCCGTTCCATCATATGAACTGTTAATATTTCGGAGTTTTCTGATGGTTTATTACAAACCGCGTTGGTATTACAAACCGGGTTGAGTAGCGAAATGTAATAAGATTTTGCACATCTTAACGCATTATGTAATAAAACTTACAAAGTTCCAAACGTCATCCTTAAGAAGATATTCCTTCAGGTGTTTTCTGATAGTTAATTGGTGGGAGCGAGCGGCACTTGCCTCCCCCGCCAATAAAAACCATACCGTACATAAAAGTGGTGTTTATTTTTCTTTGTGGGCGTTGTTACGCTGCATATAGCTTACGCCGTATAGAGCTTACGTGTAAGCTGTATTCGGTGGTTGACAACGTATAGAGCTTATGGTGAGCTATATTCGTTGGTTGAAAACGCATACCAGAACGGCATGCAGGGTTCACGTAACACCTAATGACGTCGTAAATGACGTCAAAGTGTATGTCATTTCTGCATAATCAGTCATTTTCAAGTAAAGAAACATACCATATAATGTCATAAATGACGTCATAAGACGTTACGATAACGTCACATCACTTTTGGCATACTTTACACAAAACCTTTCAGCTTCAAACTGTTATATATGACATGATACATTTAATTCCTAACTATTACAATATTTTTTCTTTATTAGCGGGACATATATTTTGGACACACTGTAAAACTTACTTAAGCTCTATACGTTGGATATATGCATACATATTTTAAATAACGTATAGAGTTCACATCGTGGGTGAACACTATCGTAGCAGTAGTAAAAGAATATATAATGGCAGTAACAGTAGTAGACGTAGTAGCCTTAACAGTAGTAGAGCAGTAGCAGCAACAGCAGTAGCTGTAGCAGTAAAAGTTGCAGCAGTGGCAACAGTAGTGCTGGTGGTGTTGGCTGGTGGTCGTCGTCGTAGTAATAGTAGCAGTAGTGGTAGTTGTAGTTGTCGTCGTCGTAGTAGTCGTAGCGGTAGTCGTAATCGTTCGTCGTAATCGGTCTAGTAATAATTGTTTTACTCCATTAAGGGGCCACAGGCCCATTATACAGTTACATGAGTCATATCATGAAAGTGGAAATCTGGAGCGTCATAACACTGTACAAGGTCAATAAACATACCCTCAATGGGTTGTACAAGTGCTTTGTTAAGGTAATTGTTACGTTGTTTGAATGCAAGGAACAGAAACTTCGCTATACGATTTAAAATACCTAAATCGTGTGATGTGCAAAGTAATACAAGTTTATCATAAGAAGGATGAGTACAATAGAACTCAGGCAAAAATTGTACGTCTGAGATTATAGTAAAAAGGACATTCCAAACATATGTGATATTCTGTCTCAATTACAGGTATAACACAAAATGGACACAATCTAGAATTTCTTGTCAGACCAGATTTTCTTCCAGACTCTATCATTAACTGATGGCCTGAACAGCGAAATATACTGAGAGCCTTACGATAAGCTGGTACATAGTCGTAGTGGTAGTCGAAATGGAAGTGGATGTTGTAGTGGGTGGTTGTAGTCGCGGTGGTCTTTGGGTATAGTCCGTTTGGCTCAAAGCTGACCGATGAATTGAAATCTAACTCGAAACTAATAAACATAAAATACTCAATGAAACGCTGATCATAATCAAAACATCATACCAACTCTGCGATTTGTTTGCAGAATTTATGTCCTAAAAATAAAAAGTTGTTTAACAATCTATCATTAAAATATTGACAGAGTTCACTATTTGTTACGACGGAGGAGTGCAGAGAAGGGACAGCCAGGTGTTCGAGAACGGATGGAGACGGCACAGCACAGGTTAATGAATAAATAACTTTGTCTGTGAACGTGCTTCGAACACGTGGCTGTTGGTACGATGTTTTGATCATGATCAGCGTTTCATTGAGTATGTTATGTTTATTAGTTTTCGAGTTAGATTCATCGGTCTGCTTTTGAGCCAAACGCACTGTAGTCGTGGTAAAAGTCTCGGTGGTCTGAGTGGTGGCCGTAGTGGTAGTCTAAGTGGTAGAAATTGTAGTGAGGCGAGGTGAAATCGGGTTTAACGTCGCACTGTAGAATATTTCACCTCATATGACGACGTGCATGCGTGTGTATGTGTAGGTGCGGTTACTTTGTACCAGCCCAGACTGAAGCTGGTTTTATAGTGCTAAAACGTCTCTAGGTCTCTAGCGACCGTTTTTGCGCCGCTATTAACTTATGCCCCTCTCATTAAAATGTAATCTAGTTATCTAATATACAGTACTTGGAGAATTCTAGATGTTTTCCCGCCATATAGCTGGCGTAAAATTAAACTCACTCACTCACTCGCTCACGAGATGTGTTCATCTCATTTAGAGCTTACTTCTTTCCGAACAATTGGTAAGATCATTTATACAACACAATCGGCGCTATATGACCTTTTCGGTGTCGGTGCGCCGTAAAATTCAACAAACAAAGACATAATTTTTCGCTTTCCCCCTTTTGTTTATGTGGGAAAGAATGGCATAGTACTGGTTAGGAATTCCAGGAACAGTGTTAGGATATCGGATCGTCTTTATGTAACTTAAAACCCAATGGAAAGGGCATTAAATGCAACAAAGATAGAAATAAAATGAAGGAATATGAGAAGTAAAATGAAGGAAGATGTTATTTAAACAGACCGTCCCTAATGTCGTCCAAGTTTTTAACATTACTGACTGACTGAGTTTGGTTTTACGCCGCTTTCAGCAATATTCCAGCAACATCACGGCACGGACACCAGAAATGGGCTTCACACATATAGTACCCATGTGGGGATTCGACCCTGGGTCTTCGGTGTGACGAGCCAACGCTTTAACCATATTAGGCTACCCCCACGGCCCCTGTTTTACATTAAATCAGATCCTTTATCACATATCTTGAAAAACATACCCGTAGCTGCTATTATAACATATTCATATCCATGCTCAGCATGCAATACAAGATATCAATGTGAACAATGTACACATAACTTTACCACATTAAAACTAGATTCAACAATATAGTTATTGAATATGTGATATCTTAGTGTTAGGCACACGTGTTTTCCTTTTTAAAAATTAAATAAAAAAATAATAAATGAAAAGAAATTAAAAAAAGAAGAAAAAAATAAAAAACAAAACAAAAAGCAAAAACAACAACAAAAACCAAAAACAAAAACAAACCTGCCACATAGTTCTCGACCTTGCCGCGGTTGGTAGGCTTTACTAACGGAAAACATTGCAAGCTAGTAAGTTCTATTATAGCAGTATGGGTTTAGGGAACGTTACGGGTGAGCCACAACACATATATGGCCACCATTCTTCAACACGGAAACACAAATGCATACACAGGTACTAATACACAAACCCACCAACATACCCGAGTGGATACGGGATAGAATGGATCCACGGCAAACCCCACTTGTCGTACCTGTCACAATAGGCGGATAACGCCGTTACAGGGTAGGATGGCTCTTGCAGGATCGTAAAAGGCGATCCAAGGGGACCATCTTTTCACATATTTCCACTTGTCCACATTTTCGACTTTCCTTGCATTCTGCTGACTTGTTCTCATTATTCCAATCATTTTATACCAAATGACTGTATATCGGCGCTTTATGGCCTTTTTGTGTCGAAGCGCCGTTAAACCCAGTTCAATCAATCAATCAAACTCAGCTAGGATATGTTTGGATTAATATTGTCCAAGAGCGTGATAAAAGGGCTACACCGAATGATTGCTGAATATATTCAACAGACAAAGGGGATAGAATTTCGGTGCACTTTGGATATATATGGAAACAATTATGTTGTTTGAATATATGAAGTTTTACAGAAACCTATTTAGATGGTTTACTCTATGACAATATTATGTACCACCGTGGTGCCGTCATCTAGCGGTGACTAGCTCTAGCACTATGGGTTTCTGAGGGCTTTGGACAAGTTCCATTTTCCGTATCCATCACATTTCGTATCGCCATGGTCTTTGTAACTATGATCAATTTCATCTTTGTTCAAACTCAATAAGTATGTATTTTCGAACTATAGCCTGTGCCATCATGGTGCACCTTTTAACCAATGACGGGTGACTAGCTCATTGAAAGATTTCTTTGATGTTGTTGTGCTCTGTCAGTTTAAGTATTTGAAGCTGCCGTACCAACAACATGTTGTGGTCAGCCTTTAATTGTATACTATAAACTCAACCGACTTTTCATTTTATGAAAATGCTGCCACTGTGTATACTGGTTTGATCAGTAGCTCAGGATCACGCGGATGGATTGACGTCGTTATTCAATTCGAATCTAAACATTTTGAACATGTGACGACTGCACCAGCTTGGTTTGCTCTTGGCATTGGTCCTGCTGTTCAAGCAAGCGGAAAAAGATTTCACAACTCAAGAATATGTAAATCTATGTGTTGGGCAGTCTGTCTTTGGGCGCCCAAGTAGTAAGGTTTTTCGAACAGTACAGATTCACAATTAAATTAACATTTTAACTCAGGTGTTGGGCATTTGTTTCGTTTCGATTTTTCGTAAATACACTATTCGATCAGAAAGCTAGCTGTGTTACATTCTGATCATTGCACTCATAACTACCTTGTGGTTCAATTGTGTTTGCTTCCACAGAAAACGTACTATACATATTCTGCACACTGTCATTATTCAGGGACTCGGTATTCCAATAAACGATCAGAAGGTTTTCATGTAGTTTAGAATTAAGAACACATATTGTCTTCACCGGTATCTAATACCAACGCGGTTTGTAATAAACCATCAGAAAACTCCGAAATATTAACAGTTCAACAATTTTATTACATAGTGCGTCGTTATTACATAGTGGGTTGCTACTGGTGTAACGCAGTTTGTAATAACCCGATATGTAATAAAATCGCCTAAGTCCGAAATGTTTTTGGACTCTGAAAATTTTATTACATAGTGCGTTAAGATGTGCAAAATCTTATTACATTTCGCTACTCAACCCGGTTTGTAATAAACCATCAGAAAACTCCGAAATATTAACAGTTCATAAGATGGAACGGGTTTAAGCTGAAGTTGACACTTAATTAAGGGGGTAGAACACATATTGTCCTGACCGGAAGGAATATCTTCAACTTTGATTTTCAGTCATTTTCCAGCCTTAGGCAAAAGTACCAACTCGCTTTGTAATAAAATCGCCTAAGTCCGAAATGTTTTGGACTCTGAAAATTTTATTACATAGTGCGTTAAGATGTGCAAAATCTTATTACATTTCGCTACTCAACCCGGTTTGTAATAAACCATCAGAAAACTCCGAAAATATCAACAGTTCATAAGATGGAACGGGTTTAAGCTGAAGTTGACACTTAATTAAGGGGTAGAACACATATTGTCCTGACCGGAAGGAATATCTTCAACTTTGATTTTCAGTCATTTTTTTCCAGCCTTAGGCAAAAGTACCAACTCGCTTTGTAATAAAATCGCCTAAGTCCGAAATGTTTTGGACTCTGAAAATTTTATTACATAGTGCGTTAAGATGTGCAAAATCTTATTACATTTCGCTACTCAACCCGGTTTGTAATAAACCATCAGAAAACTCCGAAATATCAACAGTTCATAAGATGGAACGGGTTTAAGCTGAAGTTTACACTTAATTAAGGGGTAGAACACATATTGTCCTGACCGGAAGGAATATCTTCAACTTTGATTTTCAGTCATTTTCCAGCCTTAGGCAAAAAATACCAACTCGCTTTGTAATAAAATCGCCTAAGTCCGAAATGTTTTTGGACTCTGAAAATTTTATTACATAGTGCGTTAAGATGTGCAAAATCTTATTACATTTCGCTACTCAACCCGGTTTGTAATAAACCATCAGAAAACTCCAGAAATATCAACAGTTCATAAGATGGAACGGGTTTAAGCTGAAGTTTACACTTAATTAAGGGGTAGAACACATATTGTCCTGACCGGAAGGAATATCTTCAACTTTGATTTTCAGTCATTTTCCCAGCCTTAGGCAAAAGTACCAACTCGCTTTGTAATAAAATCGCCTAAGTCCGAAATGTTTTTGGACTCTGAAAATTTTATTACATAGTGCGTTAAGATGTGCAAAATCTTATTACATTTCGCTACTCAACCCGGTTTTGTAATAAACCATCAGAAAACTCCGAAATATCAACAGTTCATAAGATGGAACGGGTTTAAGCTGAAGTTTACACACTTAATTAAGGGGTAGAACACATATTGTCCTCACCGGAAGGAATATCTTCAACTTTGATTTTCAGTCATTTTCCAGCCTTAGGCAAAAGTACCAACTCGCTTTGTAATAAAATCGCCTAAGTCCGAAATGTTTTTGGACTCTGAAAATTTTTATTACATAGTGCGTTAAGATGTGCAAAATCTTTTTACATTTCGCTACTCAACCCGGTTTGTAATAAACGCGGTTGTAATGTCCATCAGAAAAACTCCAAGAAATATCCAACAGTTCATAAGATGGAACGGAGTTTAAGCTGAAGTTTATACCCTAATTAAGGGGGTAGAACACATATTGTCCTCTTTTCACCGGAAGGAATATCTTCAACTTTGATTTTCGAAGTCATTTTCCAGCCTTAGGCAAAGAGGTACCAACTCGCTTCGTAATAAAATCGCGTAAGTCCAGAAATGTTTTTCTACTCAACCCGGTTTGTAATAAACCATCAGAAAACTCTGAAATATCAACAGTTCATAAGATGGAACGGGTTTAAGCTGAAGTTTACACTTAATTAAGGGGTAGAACACATATTGTCCTGACCGGAAGGAATATCTTCAACTTTGATTTTCAGTCATTTTCCAGCCTTAGGCAAAAGTACCAACTCGCTTTGTAATAAAATCGCCTAAGTCCGAAATGTTTTTGGACTCTGAAAATTTTATTACATAGTGCGTTAAGATGTGCAAAATCTTATTACATTTCGCTACTCAACCCGGTTTGTAATAAACCATCAGAAAACTCCGAAATATCAACAGTTCATAAGATGGAACGGGTTTAAGCTGAAGTTTACACTTAATTAAGGGGTAGAACACATATTGTCCTGACCGGAAGGAATATCTTCAACTTTGATTTTCAGTCATTTTCCAGCCTTAGGCAAAAGTACCAACTCGCTTTGTAATAAAATCGCCTAAGTCCGAAATG
>NW_025766638.1:0-28801 GCF_003918875.1 Haliotis rubra | reverse complement strand
GAACAACACTGGTACCTTTGCGCAGCGGCGCAAATGTGTGCATGTTATACATCGTTAGAAGCGCACTGGAAAGGCCTTTCAAATACGTTATTGATATTAAGAATCCAACATTGCATAATGAATTTATGCGGAAAACATCTTCCGCCGATAGCACATGGCACACGGAAATTATCATTATACGCGAACAAGTCCTTTGCACAGCAGCGCGCAAATGTGCATGTTATACATCGTTAGAAGCGCACTGGAAGGCCTTTCAAATGCGCTTATAGATATTAAGAATCCAACATTGCATAATGAATTTGTGCGGAAAACATCTTCCGCCCAAAGCGCATTGGAGACGGAAATTACGATTATATACGGACATCTAAAGTACCTTTGCAGCAGCGGCGCAAAATGTGCATGTTATACATCGTTAGAAGCGCACTGGAAAGGCCTTTCAAATGCGTTATTGATATTAAGAATCCAACTTTGCATAATGAATTTATGCGGAAAACATCTTCCGCCGATATCACATTGGAGACGGAAATGACCAATATATACGGACATCTAAAGTACCTTTGCACAGCGGCGTAAATGTGCATGTTATACATCGTTAGAAGCGCACTGGAAAGGCCTTTCAAATGCGTTATAGATATTAAGAATCGAACATTGCATAATGAATTTATGCGGAAAACATCTTCCGCCCATAGCACGTTGGAGACGGAAATGACCATTATACACGAACAACACTGGTACCTTTGCGCAGCGGCGCAAATGTGCATGTTATACATCGTTAGAAGCGCACTGGAAAGGCCTTTCAAATGCGCTATTGATATTAAGAATCCAACATTGCATAATGAATTTATGCGGAAAACATCTTCCGCCGATAGCACATGGAACGGAAATTACCATTATACGGACATCTAAAAGTCCTTTGCACAGCGGCGTAAATGTGCATGTTATACATCGTTAGAAGCGCACTGGAAAGGCCTTTCAAATGCGTTATAGATATTAAGAATCGAACATTGCATAATGAATTTATGCACAAAAAACATCTTCCGCCGATAGCACATGGGACACGGAAATGACCATTATACACGAACAACACTGGTACCTTTGCGCAGCGGCGCAAATGTGCATGTTATACATCGTTAGAAGCGCACTGGAAAGGCCTTTCAAATGCGTTATTGATATTAAGAATCCAACATTGCATAATGAATTTATGCGGAAAACATCTTCCGCCGATAGCACATGGCACACGGAAATTATCATTATACGCGAACAAGTCCTTTGCACAGCGGCGCAAATGTGCATGTTATACATCGTTAGAAGCGCACTGGAAAGACCTTTCAAATGCGCTATAGATATTAAGAATCCAACATTGCATAATGAATTTATGCGGAAAACATCTTCCGCCCATAGCGCATTGGAGACGGAAATTACCATTATACACGGACATCTAAAGTACCTTTGCGCAGCGGCGCAAATGTGCATGTTATACATCGTTAGAAGCGCACTGGAAAGGCCTTTCAAATACGTTATTGATATTAAGAATCCAACATTGCATAATGAATTTATGCGGAAAACATCTTCCGCCGATAGCACATGGCACACGGAAATTATCATTATACGCGAACAAGTACCTTTGCACAGCGGCGCAAATGTGCATGTTATACATCGTTAGAAGCGCACTGGGAAGGCCTTTTGCAAATTCGCTATAGATATTAAGAATCCAACATTGCATAATGAATTTGTGCGGAAAACATCTTCCGCCCAAAGCGCATTGCAGACGGAAATTATCATTATACGCGACATCTAAAGTACCTTTGCACAGCGGCGCAAATGTGCATGTTATACATCGTTAGAAGCGCACTGGAAAGGCCTTTCAAATGCGCTATAGATGTTAAGAATCCAACATTGCATAATGAATTTATGCGGAAAACATCTTCCGCCGATATCACATTGGAGACGGAAATGACCAATATATACGGACATCTAAAGTACCTTTGCGCAGCGGCGTAAATGTGCATGTTATACATCGTTAGAAGCGCACTGGAAAGGCCTTTCAAATGCGTTATAGATATTAAGAATCGAACATTGCATAATGAATTTATGCACAAAAAACATCTTCCGCCGATAGCACATGGGACACGGAAATGACCATTATACACGAACAACACTGGTACCTTTGCGCAGCGGCGTAAATGTGCATGTTATACATCGTTAGAAGCGCACTGGAAAGGCCTTTCAAATACGTTATTGATATTAAGAATCCAACATTGCATAATGAATTTATGCGGAAAACATCTTCCGCCGATAGCACATGGCACACGGAAATTATCATTATACGCGAACAAGACCTTTGCGCAGCGGCGCAAATGCGCTTGTTATACATCGTTAGAAGCGCACTGGAAAGGCCTTTCAAATACATTATTGATATTAAGAATCCAACTTTGCATAATGAATTTATGCGGAAAACATCTTCCGCCGATAGCACATGGCACACGGAAATTATCATTATACGCGAACAAGTCCTTTGCACAGCGGCGCAAATGTGCATGTTATACATCGTTAGAAGCGCACTGGAAAGGCCTTTCAAATGCGTTATAGATATTAAGAATCGAACATTGCATAATGAATTTATGTACAAAAAACATTTTCCGCCGATAGCACATGGGACACGGAAATGACCATTATACACGAACAACACTGGTACCTTTGCGCAGCGGCGTAAATGTGCATGTTATACATCGTTAGAAGCGCACTGGAAAGGCCTTTCAAATGCGTTATAGATATTAAGAATCCAACATTGCATAATGAATTTATGTGGAAAACATCTTCCGCCGATATCACATTGGAGACGGAAATGACCAATATATACGGACATCTAAAGTACCTTTGCGCAGCGGCGTAAATGTGCATGTTATACATCGTTAGAAGCGCACTGGAAAGACCTTTCAAATGCGCTATAGATATTAAGAATCAAACATTGCATAATGAATTTATGCACAAAACATCTTCCGCCGATAGCACATGGGACACGGAAATGACCATTATACACGAACAACACTGGTACCTTTGCGCAGCGGCGTAAATGTGCATGTTATACATCGTTAGAAGCGCACTGGAAAGGCCTTTCAAATGCGTTATAGATATTAAGAATCCAACTTTGCATAATGAATTTATCCGGAAAACATCTTCCGCCGATATCACATTGGAGACGGAAATGACCAATATATACGGACATCTAAAGTACCTTTGCGCAGCGGCGTAAATGTGCATGTTATACATCGTTAGAAGCGCACTGGAAAGACCTTTCAAATACGCTATTGATATTAAGAATCCAACATTGCATAATGAATTTATGCGGAAAACATCTTCCGCCGATAGCACATGGCACACGGAAATTATCATTATACGCGAACAAGTCCTTTGCACAGCGGCGCAAATGTGCATGTTATACATCGTTAGAAGCGCACTGGAAAGGCCTTTCAAATGCGCTATAGATATTAAGAATCCAACATTGCATAATGAATTTGTGCGGAAAACATCTTCCGCCCAAAGCGCATTGGAGACGGAAATTACGATTATATACGGACATCTAAAGTACCTTTGCGCAGCGGCGTAAATGTGCATGTTATACATCGTTAGAAGCGCACTGGAAAGGCCTTTCAAATGCGTTATAGATATTAAGAATCCAACTTTGCATAATGAATTTATGCGGAAAAACATCTTCCGCCGATAGCACATTGGAGACGGAAATGACCATTATATACGGACATCTAAAGTACCTTTGCACAGCGGCGTAAATGTGCATGTTATACATCGTTAGAAGCGCACTGGAAAGGCCTTTCAAATGCGCTATAGATATTAAGAATCGAACATTGCATAATGAATTTATGCACAAAAAACATCTTCCGCCGATAGCACATGGGACACGGAAATGACCATTATACACGAACAACACTGGTACCTTTGCGCAGCGGCGCAAATGTGCATGTTATACATCGTTAGAAGCGCACTGGAAAGGCCTTTCAAATGCGTTATAGATATTAAGAATCCAACATTGCATAATGAATTTATGCGGAAAACATCTTCCGCCGATAGCACATTGGCACACGGAAATTATCATATATACGAACGAACAAGTCCTTTGCACAGCGGCGCAAAAATGTGCATGTTATACATCGTTAGAAGCGCACTGGAAAGGCCTTTCAAATGCGTTATAGATATTAAGAATCGAACATTGCATAATGAATTTATGCACAAAAAACATCTTCCGCCGATAGCACATGGGACACGGAAATGACCATTATACACGAACAACACTGGTACCTTTGCGCAGCGGCGTAAATGTGCATGTTATACATCGTTAGAAGCGCACTGGAAAGGCCTTTCAAATACGTTATTGATATTAAGAATCCAACATTGCATAATGAATTTATGCGGAAAACATCTTCCGCCGATAGCACATGGCACACGGAAATTATCATTATACGCGAACAAGTCCTTTGCACAGCGGCGCAAATGTGCATGTTATACATCGTTAGAAGCGCACTGGAAAGGCCTTTCAAATGCGCTATAGATATTAAGAATCCAACATTGCATAATGAATTTATGCGGAAAACATCTTCCGCCCAAAGCGCATTGGAGACGGAAATTACGATTATATACGGACATCTAAAGTACCTTTGCGCAGCGGCGCAAATGTGCATGTTATACATCGTTAGAAGCGCACTGGAAAGGCCTTTCAAATGCGTTATTGATATTAAGAATCCAACATTGCATAATGAATTTATGCGGAAAACATCTTCCGCCGATAGCACATGGGACACGGAAATGATCATTATACGCGAACAAGTCCTTTGCACAGCGGCGCAAATGTGCATGTTATACATCGTTAGAAGCGCACTGGAAAGGCCTTTCAAATGCGCTATAGATATTAAGAATCCAACATTGCATAATGAATTTATGCGGAAAACATCTTCCGCCGATAGCACATTGGAGACGGAAATGACCATTATATACGGACATCTAAAGTACCTTTGCGCAGCGGCGTAAATGTGCATGTTATACATCGTTAGAAGCGCACTGGAAAGGCCTTTCAAATGCGTTATAGATATTAAGAATCAACATTGCATAATGAATTTATGCGGAAAACATCTTCCGCCGATAGCACATGGGAGACGGAAATGACCATTATACACGAACAACACTGGTACCTTTGCGCAGCGGCGTAAATGTGCATGTTATACATCGTTAGAAGCGCACTGGAAAGGCCTTTCAAATGCGTTATAGATATTAAGAATCCAACATTGCATAATGAATTTATGCGGAAAACATCTTCCGCCGATAGCACATGGCACACGGAAATTATCATTATACGCGAACAAGACCTTTGCACAGCGGCGCAAATGCGCTTGTTATACATCGTTAGAAGCGCACTGGAAAGGCCTTTCAAATGCGCTATAGATATTAAGAATCCAACATTGCATAATGAATTTATGCGGAAAACATCTTCCGCCGATAGCACATGGGACACGGAAATGACCATTATACGCGAACAAGTCCTTTGCGCAGCGGCGTAAATGTGCATGTTATACATCGTTAGAAGCGCACTGGAAAGGCCTTTCAAATGCGTTATAGATATTAAGAATCGAACATTGCATAATGAATTTATGTACAAAAACATCTTCCGCCGATAGCACATGGGACACGGAAATGACCATTATACACGAACAACACTGGTACCTTTGCGCAGCGGCGTAAATGTGCATGTTATACATCGTTAGAAGCGCACTGGAAAGGCCTTTCAAATGCGCTATAGATATTAAGAATCCAACATTGCATAATGAATTTATCCGGAAAACATCTTCCGCCGATATCACATTGGAGACGGAAATGACCAATATATACGGACATCTAAAGTACCTTTGCGCAGCGGCGTAAATGTGCATGTTATACATCGTTAGAAGCGCACTGGAAGGCCTTTCAAATGCGTTATAGATATTAAGAATCCAACATTGCATAATGAATTTATGCACAAAAACATCTTCCGCCGATAGCACATGGGACACGGAAATGACCATTATACACGAACAACACTGGTACCTTTGCGCAGCGGCGTAAATGTGCATGTTATACATCGTTAGAAGCGCACTGGAAAGGCCTTTCAAATGCGTTATAGATATTAAGAATCCACCTTTGCATAATGAATTTATGCGGAAAACATCTTCCGCCGATAGCACATTGGAGACGGAAATGACCATTATATACGGACATCTAAAGTACCTTTGCGCAGCGGCGTAAATGTGCATGTTATACATCGTTAGAAGCGCACTGGAAAGGCCTTTCAAATGCGTTATTGATATTAAGAATCCAACATTGCATAATGAATTTATGCGGAAAACATCTTCCGCCGATAGCACATGGCACACGGAAATTATCATTATACGCGAACAAGTCCTTTGCACAGCGGCGCAAATGTGCATGTTATACATCGTTAGAAGCGCACTGGAAAGGCCTTTCAAATGCGCTATAGATATTAAGAATCCAACATTGCATAATGAATTTGTGCGGAAAACATCTTCCGCCCAAAGCGCATTGGAGACGGAAATTACGATTATATACGGACATCTAAAGTACCTTTGCGCAGCGGCGCAAATGTGCATGTTATACATCGTTAGAAGCGCACTGGAAAGACCTTTCAAATACGCTATTGATATTAAGAATCAACTTTGCATAATGAATTTATGCGGAAAACATCTTCCGCCGATATCACATTGGAGACGGAAATGACCATTATATACGGAACAAACAAGTACCTTTGCACAGCGGCGTAAATGTGCATGTTATACATCGTTAGAAGCGCACTGGAAAGGCCTTTCAAATGCGTTATAGATATTAAGAATCGAACATTGCATAATGAATTTATGCGGAAAACATCTTCCGCCCATAGCACGTTGGAGACGGAAATGACCATTATACACGAACAACACTGGTACCTTTGCGCAGCGGCGCAAATGTGCATGTTATACATCGTTAGAAGCGCACTGGAAAGGCCTTTCAAATGCGTTATAGATATTAAGAATCCAACATTGCATAATGAATTTATGCGGAAAACATCTTCCGCCGATAGCACATGGCACACGGAAATTATCATTATACGCGAACAAGTCCTTTGCGCAGCGGCGTAAATGTGCATGTTATACATCGTTAGAAGCGCACTGGAAAGGCCTTTCAAATGCGTTATAGATATTAAGAATCCAACATTGCATAATGAATTTATGCACAAAAACATCTTCCGCCGATAGCACATGGGACACGGAAATGACCATTATACACGAACAACACTGGTACCTTTGCGCAGCGGCGCAAATGTGCATGTTATACATCGTTAGAAGCGCACTGGAAAGGCCTTTCAAATACGTTATTGATATTAAGAATCCAACATTGCATAATGAATTTATGCGGAAAACATCTTCCGCCGATAGCACATGGCACACGGAAATTATCATTATACGCGAACAAGTCCTTTGCACAGCGGCGCAAATGTGCATGTTATACATCGTTAGAAGCGCACTGGAAAGGCCTTTCAAATGCGCTATAGATATTAAGAATCCAACATTGCATAATGAATTTGTGCGGAAAACATCTTCCGCCCAAAGCGCATTGGAGACGGAAATTACGATTATATACGGACATCTAAAGTACCTTTGCACAGCAGCGCAAATGTGCATGTTATACATCGTTAGAAGCGCACTGGAAAGGCCTTTCAAATGCGTTATAGATATTAAGAATCCAACATTGCATAATGAATTTATGCGGAAAACATCTTCCGCCGATAGCACATGGCACACGGAAATTATCATTATACGCGAACAAGTCCTTTGCACAGCGGCGCAAATGTGCATGTTATACATCGTTAGAAGCGCACTGGAAAGGCCTTTCAAATGCGCTATAGATATTAAGAATCCAACTTTGCATAATGAATTTATGCGGAAAACATCTTCCGCCCAAAGCGCATTGGAGACGGAAATTACGATTATATACGGACATCTAAAGTACCTTTGCGCAGCGGCGCAAATGTGCATGTTATACATCGTTAGAAGCGCACTGGAAAGGCCTTTCAAATGCGCTATAGATGTTAAGAATCCAACATTGCATAATGAATTTATGCGGAAAACATCTTCCGCCGATATCACATTGGAGACGGAAATGACCAATATATACGGACATCTAAAGTACCTTTGCACAGCGGCGTAAATGTGCATGTTATACATCGTTAGAAGCGCACTGGAAAGGCCTTTCAAATGCGTTATAGATATTAAGAATCGAACATTGCATAATGAATTTATGCACAAAAAACATCTTCCGCCGATAGCACATGGGACACGGAAATGACCATTATACACGAACAACACTGGTACCTTTGCGCAGCGGCGTAAATGTGCATGTTATACATCGTTAGAAGCGCACTGGAAAGGCCTTTCAAATGCGTTATAGATATTAAGAATCCAACATTGCATAATGAATTTATGCGGAAAACATCTTCCGCCGATAGCACATGGGACACGGAAATGACCATTATACACGAACAACACTGGTACCTTTGCGCAGCGGCGTAAATGTGCATGTTATACATCGTTAGAAGCGCACTGGAAAGACCTTTCAAATACGCTATTGATATTAAGAATCCAACATTGCATAATGAATTTATGCGGAAAACATCTTCCGCCGATAGCACATGGCACACGGAAATTATCATTATACGCGAACAAGTCCTTTGCACAGCGGCGCAAATGTGCATGTTATACATCGTTAGAAGCGCACTGGAAAGGCCTTTCAAATGCGCTATAGATATTAAGAATCGAACATTGCATAATGAATTTATGCGGAAAACATCTTCCGCCGATAGCACATGGGACACGGAAATGACCATTATACACGAACAACACTGGTACCTTTGCGCAGCGGCGTAAATGTGCATGTTATACATCGTTAGAAGCGCACTGGAAAGGCCTTTCAAATGCGTTATAGATATTAAGAATCCAACTTTGCATAATGAATTTATGCGGAAAACATCTTCCGCCGATAGCACATTGGAGACGGAAATGACCATTATACGGGCATCTAAAGTACCTTTGCGCAG
Organism: Haliotis rubra; assembly: GCF_003918875.1. Taxonomy (NCBI): domain Eukaryota; kingdom Metazoa; phylum Mollusca; class Gastropoda; order Lepetellida; family Haliotidae; genus Haliotis; species Haliotis rubra. The sequence continues at coordinate 19,671 of NW_025766638.1, read as the reverse complement.
CGGCGTAAATGTGCATGTTATACATCGTTAGAAGCGCACTGGAAAGGCCTTTCAAATGCGCTATTGATATTAAGAATCCAACATTGCATAATGAATTTATGCGGAAAACATCTTCCGCCGATAGCACATGGCACACGGAAATTATCATTATACGCGAACAAGTCCTTTGCACAGCGGCGCAAATGTGCATGTTATACATCGTTAGAAGCGCACTGGAAAGGCCTTTCAAATGCGCTATAGATATTAAGAATCCAACATTGCATAATGAATTTGTGCGGAAAACATCTTCCGCCCAAAGCGCATTGGAGACGGAAATTACGATTATATACGGACATCTAAAGTACCTTTGCGCAGCGGCGCAAATGTGCATGTTATACATCGTTAGAAGCGCACTGGAAAGGCCTTTCAAATGCGCTATAGATATTAAGAATCCAACTTTGCATAATGAATTTATGCGGAAAACATCTTCCGCCGATATCACATTGGAGACGGAAATGACCATTATACGGAACAAAAGTACCTTTGCACAGCGGCGTAAATGTGCATGTTATACATCGTTAGAAGCGCACTGGAAAGGCCTTTCAAATGCGTTATAGATATTAAGAATCGAACATTGCATAATGAATTTATGCGGAAAACATCTTCCGCCGATAGCACATTGGAGACGGAAATGACCATTATACACGAACAACACTGGTACCTTTGCGCAGCGGCGCAAATGTGCATGTTATACATCGTTAGAAGCGCACTGGAAAGGCCTTTCAAATGCGTTATAGATATTAAGAATCCAACATTGCATAATGAATTTATGCGGAAAACATCTTCCGCCGATAGCACATGGCACACGGAAATTATCATTATACGCGAACAAGTCCTTTGCACAGCGGCGCAAATGTGCATGTTATACATCGTTAGAAGCGCACTGGAAAGGCCTTTCAAATGCGTTATAGATATTAAGAATCCAACATTGCATAATGAATTTATGCGGAAAACATCTTCCGCCGATAGCACATGGGAGACGGAAATGACCATTATACACGAACAACACTGGTACCTTTGCGCAGCGGCGCAAATGTGCATGTTATACATCGTTAGAAGCGCACTGGAAAGGCCTTTCAAATGCGTTATAGATATTAAGAATCCAACATTGCATAATGAATTTATGCGGAAAACATCTTCCGCCGATAGCACATGGCACACGGAAATTATCATTATACGCGAACAAGTCCTTTGCACAGCGGCGCAAATGTGCATGTTATACATCGTTAGAAGCGCACTGGAAAGGCCTTTCAAATGCGCTATAGATATTAAGAATCCAACATTGCATAATGAATTTGTGCGGAAAACATCTTCCGCCCAAAGCGCATTGGAGACGGAAATTACGATTATATACGGACATCTAAAGTACCTTTGCGCAGCGGCGCAAATGTGCATGTTATACATCGTTAGAAGCGCACTGGAAAGGCCTTTCAAATGCGTTATTGATATTAAGAATCCAACATTGCATAATGAATTTATGCGGAAAACATCTTCCGCCGATAGCACATGGCACACGGAAATTATCATTATACGCGAACAAGTCCTTTGCACAGCGGCGCAAATGTGCATGTTATACATCGTTAGAAGCGCACTGGAAAGGCCTTTCAAATGCGCTATAGATATTAAGAATCCAACTTTGCATAATGAATTTATGCGGAAAACATCTTCCGCCCAAAGCACATTGGAGACGGAAATTACGATTATATACGGACATCTAAAGTACCTTTGCGCAGCGGCGCAAATGTGCATGTTATACATCGTTAGAAGCGCACTGGAAAGGCCTTTCAAATGCGCTATAGATATTAAGAATCCAACATTGCATAATGAATTTATGCGGAAAACATCTTCCGCCGATATCACATTGGAGACGGAAATGACCAATATATACGGACATCTAAAGTACCTTTGCGCAGCGGCGTAAATGTGCATGTTATACATCGTTAGAAGCGCACTGGAAAGGCCTTTCAAATGCGTTATAGATATTAAGAATCGAACATTGCATAATGAATTTATGCACAAAAACATCTTCCGCCGATAGCACATGGGACACGGAAATGACCATTATACACGAACAACACTGGTACCTTTGCGCAGCGGCGTAAATGTGCATGTTATACATCGTTAGAAGCGCACTGGAAAGGCCTTTCAAATGCGTTATAGATATTAAGAATCCAACATTGCATAATGAATTTATGCGGAAAACATCTTCCGCCGATAGCACATGGCACACGGAAATTATCATTATACGCGAACAAGACCTTTGCACAGCGGCGCAAATGCGCATGTTATACATCGTTAGAAGCGCACTGGAAAGGCCTTTCAAATGCGCTATAGATATTAAGAATCCAACTTTGCATAATGAATTTATGCGGAAAACATCTTCCGCCGATAGCACATGGCACACGGAAATTATCATTATACGCGAACAAGTCCTTTGCACAGCGGCGCAAATGTGCATGTTATACATCGTTAGAAGCGCACTGGAAAGGCCTTTCAAATGCGTTATAGATATTAAGAATCGAACATTGCATAATGAATTTATGTACAAAAAACATCTTCCGCCGATAGCACATGGGACACGGAAATGACCATTATACACGAACAACACTGGTACCTTTGCGCAGCGGCGTAAATGTGCATGTTATACATCGTTAGAAGCGCACTGGAAAGGCCTTTCAAATGCGTTATAGATATTAAGAATCCAACATTGCATAATGAATTTATGCGGAAAACATCTTCCGCCGATATCACATTGGAGACGGAAATGACCAATATATACGGACATCTAAAGTACCTTTGCGCAGCGGCGTAAATGTGCATGTTATACATCGTTAGAAGCGCACTGGAAAGGCCTTTCAAATGCGTTATAGATATTAAGAATCAAACATTGCATAATGAATTTATGCACAAAAACATCTTCCGCCGATAGCACATGGGACACGGAAATGACCATTATACACGAACAACACTGGTACCTTTGCGCAGCGGCGCAAATGTGCATGTTATACATCGTTAGAAGCGCACTGGAAAGGCCTTTCAAATGCGTTATAGATATTAAGAATCCACCTTTGCATAATGAATTTATCCGGAAAACATCTTCCGCCCATAGCACGTTGGAGACGGAAATGACCATTATATACGGACATCTAAAGTACCTTTGCGCAGCGGCGTAAATGTGCATGTTATACATCGTTAGAAGCGCACTGGAAAGGCCTTTCAAATGCGTTATTGATATTAAGAATCCAACATTGCATAATGAATTTATGCGGAAAACATCTTCCGCCGATAGCACATGGCACACGGAAATTATCATTATACGCGAACAAGTCCTTTGCACAGCGGCGCAAATGTGCATGTTATACATCGTTAGAAGCGCACTGGAAAGGCCTTTCAAATGCGCTATAGATATTAAGAATCCAACATTGCATAATGAATTTGTGCGGAAAACATCTTCCGCCCAAAGCGCATTGGAGACGGAAATTACGATTATATACGGACATCTAAAGTACCTTTGCGCAGCGGCGCAAATGTGCATGTTATACATCGTTAGAAGCGCACTGGAAAGGCCTTTCAAATGCGCTATAGATATTAAGAATCCAACATTGCATAATGAATTTATGCGGAAAACATCTTCCGCCGATAGCACATTGGAGACGGAAATGACCATTATATACGGACATCTAAAGTACCTTTGCGCAGCGGCGTAAATGTGCATGTTATACATCGTTAGAAGCGCACTGGAAAGGCCTTTCAAATGCGTTATAGATATTAAGAATCGAACATTGCATAATGAATTTATGCACAAAAAACATCTTCCGCCGATAGCACATGGGACACGGAAATGACCATTATACACGAACAACACTGGTACCTTTGCACAGCGGCGCAAATGTGCATGTTATACATCGTTAGAAGCGCACTGGAAAGGCCTTTCAAATGCGCTATAGATATTAAGAATCCAACATTGCATAATGAATTTATGCGGAAAACATCTTCCGCCGATAGCACATGGCACACGGAAATTATCATTATACGCGAACAAGTACCTTTGCACAGCGGCGCAAATGTGCATGTTATACATCGTTAGAAGCGCACTGGAAAGGCCTTTCAAATGCGTTATAGATATTAAGAATCCAACATTGCATAATGAATTTATGCGGAAAACATCTTCCGCCGATAGCACATGGGACACGGAAATGACCATTATACACGAACAACACTGGTACCTTTGCGCAGCGGCGCAAATGTGCATGTTATACATCGTTAGAAGCGCACTGGAAAGGCCTTTCAAATGCGTTATAGATATTAAGAATCCAACATTGCATAATGAATTTATGCGGAAAACATCTTCCGCCGATAGCACATGGCACACGGAAATTATCATTATACGCGAACAAGTCCTTTGCACAGCGGCGGCGTAATGTGCATGTTATACATCGTTAGAAGCGCACTGGAAAGGCCTTTCAAATGCGCTATAGATATTAAGAATCCAACATTGCATAATGAATTTATGCGGAAAAACATCTTCCGCCCATAGCACATTGGAGACGGAAATTACCATTATATACGGACATCTAAAGTACCTTTGCGCAGCGGCGTAAATGTGCATGTTATACATCGTTAGAAGCGCACTGGAAAGGCCTTTCAAATGCGTTATAGATATTAAGAATCAAACATTGCATAATGAATTTATGCACAAAACATCTTCCGCCGATAGCACATGGGACACGGAAATGACCATTATACACGAACAACACTGGTACCTTTGCGCAGCGGCGTAAATGTGCATGTTATACATCGTTAGAAGCGCACTGGAAAGGCCTTTCAAATGCGTTATAGATATTAAGAATCCAACATTGCATAATGAATTTATGCGGAAAACATCTTCCGCCGATAGCACATGGCACACGGAAATTATCATTATACGCGAACAAGACCTTTGCACAGCGGCGCAAATGTGCATGTTATACATCGTTAGAAGCGCACTGGAAAGGCCTTTCAAATGCGCTATAGATATTAAGAATCCAACATTGCATAATGAATTTATGCGGAAAAACATCTTCCGCCGATAGCACATGGGAGACGGAAATTACCATTATACGGACATCAAAGTACCTTTGCGCAGCGGCGTAAATGTGCATGTTATACATCGTTAGAAGCGCACTGGAAAGGCCTTTCAAATGCGTTATAGATATTAAGAATCCAACATTGCATAATGAATTTATGCACAAAAAACATCTTCCGCCGATAGCACATGGGACACGGAAATGACCATTATACACGAACAACACTGGTACCTTTGCGCAGCGGCGTAAATGTGCATGTTATACATCGTTAGAAGCGCACTGGAAAGACCTTTCAAATGCGCTATATTGATATTAAGAATCCAACATTGCATAATGAATTTATGCGGAAAACATCTTCCGCCGATAGCACATGGCACACGGAAATTATCATTATACGCGAACAAGTCCTTTGCACAGCGGCGCAAATGTGCATGTTATACATCGTTAGAAGCGCACTGGAAAGGCCTTTCAAATGCGCTATAGATATTAAGAATCCAACATTGCATAATGAATTTGTGCGGAAAACATCTTCCGCCCAAAGCGCATTGGAGACGGAAATTACGATTATATACGGACATCTAAAGTACCTTTGCACAGCGGCGCAAATGTGCATGTTATACATCGTTAGAAGCGCACTGGAAAGGCCTTTCAAATGCGCTATAGATATTAAGAATCCAACATTGCATAATGAATTTATGCGGAAAACATCTTCCGCCGATATCACATTGGAGACGGAAATGACCAATATATACGGACATCTAAAGTACCTTTGCACAGCGGCGTAAATGTGCATGTTATACATCGTTAGAAGCGCACTGGAAAGGCCTTTCAAATGCGTTATAGATATTAAGAATCGAACATTGCATAATGAATTTATGCACAAAAAACATCTTCCGCCGATAGCACATGGGACACGGAAATGACCATTATACACGAACAACACTGGTACCTTTGCGCAGCGGCGTAAATGTGCATGTTATACATCGTTAGAAGCGCACTGGAAAGGCCTTTCAAATGCGCTTATAGATATTAAGAATCCACCTTTGCATAATGAATTTATCCGGAAAACATCTTCCGCCCACAGCACGTTGGAGACGGAAATGACCATTATACACGAACAACACTGGTACCTTTGCGCAGCGGCGTAAATGTGCATGTTATACATCGTTAGAAGCGCACTGGAAAGGCCTTTCAAATACGTTATTGATATTAAGAATCCAACATTGCATAATGAATTTATGCGGAAAACATCTTCCGCCGATAGCACATGGCACACGGAAATTATCATTATACGCGAACAAGTCCTTTGCACAGCGGCGCAAATGTGCATGTTATACATCGTTAGAAGCGCACTGGAAAGGCCTTTCAAATGCGTTATAGATATTGAGAATCCACCTTTGCATAATGAATATATGCGGAAAACATCTGCCGCCCATAGCACATTGGAGACGGAAATTACCATTATATACGGACATCTAAAATACCTTTGTGCAGCGGCGCAAATGTGCATGTTATACATCGTTAGAAGCGCACTGGAAAGGCCTTTCAAATGCGTTATAGATATTAAGAATCCAACATTGCATAATGAATTTATGTGGAAAACATCTTCCGCCCATAGCACATGGCCCATAGCGCATTGGAGACGGAAATTACCATCATATACGGACATCTAAAGTACCTTTGCGCAGCGGCGTAAATGTGCATGTTATACATCGTTAAAAGCGCACTGGAAAGGCCTTTCAAATGCGTCATAGATATTAAAAATCCAACATTGCATAATGAATATTATAGCTGTCAAGGACCAACATCAGATATAGAAATAATTACCAAACGAAACAAGCACTGATTTTCGCTGATAGCGTCGGCACACCAGATGGGAAATGTCGCAGATGTACGTGTTATTCGTTTTAGAAACAAATTTGAAAGGGCCCATATGCATTATAGATATTATGGATCGCACAACGGATGAAGGACGAAAAAAGCGACATGTAGGTCGTTAGACACGAATTTGCATATAGACATTATAGCTGAAAAAAAGAGAGACCTTATATATATATATACATTGTCATATAAATGAATGATAAACATTGCGAAATACACGTACGTCTACGTATCAAATAAGTTGCACAATGGTGATTTATAGCTCGTCGGAACCACCCCAAAGAAACTTTAAGAGCTATTCGTATTAACCAGCACTCACCACGTGGAGGTTGCTCTTTTAAGAGTGCCATTTTCATTTTCCTGCACCATTCCCACAACAGCAAGTTCGAACAGCGAACCCCTTTACTACTGTTGTATAAACCTAATGCGTCAATACTGACATTAGGTTATGGAATTACAGGTTATATCCTATTACTTCTAGCCTATAGTTGATTATGGTTTGATCATCTTTCCCTGTTTCTGTTACCTTTCCCTTCCCCTACCTTCCACTATCCACCTAATTTATTACCTTTTGGGCTTGATGAGTTTGCCTTTGCCTTTACTTTTGCCTTTTCCTTTCCCCTACCTTTGGGGTTTGGGGGCTGGGGCTGGGGCGCTGTTGGAATGGACGCCGAGGCAGGTTCCTCACCGTCGTTTGATGCACTAGCTGCTTGTTTGATGACACCGGCTACAAATGCACACTCACTAGCAGCCTGTAAGGGTGTTTTTTACATAATATTTATCTACTGTTTTGGGCCATGTGCAAGATAGTCACTGGCCATCTTACGTTTTGCATCATCATCGGGATGCTGCCTTGCCACTTCAGTCTCCAAAGCTTTTCGAACATCCGTGGCTGTAAATGTCTTACGTTTATTTCCCTCGTTGGGTTTAAAGAAACCTCTTTCGCCCTGGAAGCGGGCCAACTCGAGGGACATGTTACCCACTTCGGTACCATTGTCCACCTTTCTGAAGAAAGGCGACTTTTCCGGCTGGACATCTTCAGGCATGTCACCACGTATATACCGGCGGTAATCCCTGAACATGTTGTACTCCTCTTTGCACAAGGTTATGCTGACCAGGAAGCTCGTGGACGTCTTGTGGTCCATGAACGAAATTTGGTACCTGCCGCCAACGGATCGTGCCTTATCAAAGTCAGCCAACTTCATACAGGATGCCACCGAAGGTCTTTGGGCATGACCAAGTTGAATTATCCCACAGGACAGGTACCGCATCACCAGGCGCTGATCGTCATCGGATTGTCGATCTGCCTTGGCCCGATCCAGGATGTCCCTCACCTCCTGTCTGGTTGCAGGATCTGTGTATCCCTTTGAGCAACGGAAATGGATGGCGGTTGCCTGGTTTCATCTCTGAATTCTGCAACAGATTTATGGGCTTCCTCGCGTTTATATTGTTTACTTACACCTGTATATGAACAATTTGTAGCACTTGTAAACCTACGCAAATTATCGCAAACCCTGGGTGACATTTTAACATATGTTTGACAGTAGGTGAGAAAGGATTTGACTGCTGCCATGTAATTTTTAATGGCACCTGCAGAAACCCTGTTTTGCGAAAATACCATGTTGAAATGATGTATTTCATCTACGTGCTCAAATATATCAAAATTGATACAAGCCATATTACTATTTGGGAATACCTGTTTTGGATAAAATAGAAAAACTTAGAAACGCGGCGACATGTGTCCCCAGCATTACGCCCTGCTTTTTAAGAATATTGGTTAAATATTGCTTAAACCCTGAAAGTGTGGGTTCACTTTCAGGGAACCTATCATATAAGCCAGAGTTAGTTAGATTAGCCCTGACTGAGTTGTGTTGGTAATTATACCGAGTACCATTTCTGGTCGACCCAGTTAAACCAGTACTGGTACTCGGCATTGATTATTATTTGAAGGAGAGGCTACAGGTGCGTCCTCTCCTTGTATTGTGTGGCCAAAGTGTTTTAGTACCCTGATGTACTCAGGGATTTGGTTTTTGTTTATTGTGAATGTGCCACAAAATGCCAATAGAGCCGACATGGACACAAGCTGAGTAGCTGTATAAGACTCGCTTTGGCGGCGATTTTGGGCATGAATGGCGTTTATAGCAGCAGTAGAACTGTTAGGATAACATTTTTTAAATGCGCAACGCCTTTGTAATATGTTTTGCACTTTTGACAAACCACTGATACATTTGTGGAAGGCATACTGGCAAAAGATTCACTGTACTATGTTTCTGGGAGCTACAGAAAAGGGCCTTGATGTCACAGTTTTGTACTTGGATATTTTAAGAACCCTATTTATGCTATGTATCAGTTTGATATATTGAGCAGCGTAGATGACTTATTAAAAACAAGCAAAAGGTAATAAAAGTAAAGTTCACTTGCCAATAGGGATCGTCAACGCCGACTGGTATTCGTCCACTAAGACACTCGGTCTGTGATGATGATATTGTGAGCATTCAGTTATATTACCACGTCCCAGACAGATAGCCAATGGAATGGTTTAGATGAAGGTCACTGTCATGTGACCAAGTCGGATGTTTTTAAGGGAGAGGAGGAAATTGTGAATTGCCCATCTCCATTCTATGCATGACGTCCATTTGGAGGGGCAAGGGCACGCCAAAAGGTGTGAATTGCCCATCCCAATGAAAACCAAGCATTCTATGCACATGGCCGAAATCAGTCGGGCGACAAGATTATAAAATCACAAAGCTGCTTATCAAAAGAAGGATATCTTCACGGTGACGAAATTAAATTTGCTGATTAGTGGTACATCTCCGGAAATTACCTGCCACGCCTCAGACTAAACAGTAAACACAGCAGAGTGATGGACAGCTAATGAAGTGATAATTAGATTTACAGGAAGCTAGAGATGTGCATGTATATACAACGAATCCACGAGGACAGGTCAAACAGACGTTATAAAACAATGATGATACGTAGATGTGATATATAGAGTGTGATATAAAGCTAATTAAGTGACAATAGCGGCGGCTTTTGTGATAAAGTATAGCTGTCATAACGCCGACGGGCCGACGGAGCATGCACGCCAGATCATAGATTTGATCCGGTTTCAGCAAAATATAACGGCGCGCAGTGCCCGACTATCAGGTGTGACTCGAATGCACATTATACCTTGGCAGAACCGCATTTTCAAGGGCTTTCTGATACACTAACATTATAAATAATAACACTACAGGTATTGCTGTTATGGTTAGATTCCAAACGCTTGTCCTTTTAGTTATGTCAAGCATGTTCATTCCTGTATTGCTCAACTATCTAATGTCGCACAACAACATATTACATATTCCCAGAATCCCACATGAATGATCTTGCAAATGCACTATAGATGTAAATATTAACACCGCCGGTATAGGCGGTGTACAAATTCATCTATATTCCGCCAATCTATTTCACGTCCCTTATATTTTGCAGTTCGCACATTAATACTCATATAGCTCCACCACTGAATGTGCAACATGTGCGTATTATACATTGTCTAAAACACGCCTCAATAGGCTTTCAAACGCGCTATAGAAATGTATATTCTGAGGTGATGTGTAAGAATAGTAGCCGTTATATCAGGAACTGCGCGAGGTTGGCGAAAATTGCTATATCACAGAAGAATTGAACTTCAGTAAAATTACACAAAACATCACGTCGGAGTTTCAATCTGGACTGGTTACCAGGGGCAGCACAATATTCACGTTTGCATATTTGGAGAGCGTTTCCCAAGGTTTCCAAGAACGTATAACATGCATAGATATGACAAAGTAGAAGGCTTGAAAAATGCCATGGCGCAGGCGACTTCCACCGGAGGCTGGTGGAACAAGTTTCTTCCACCGGGGCCTACGTGGAAGAAAAACGCACAGCTTAAAATCACAGAAACCTTAATTGCTCGGCTATAAAGTTGCGTAAAACAAACGGAAACATTCTCCGTGTAGCCACAGGACACATCTATCCAACGACGCGCGGCATGCGCGTGTAAGTTGAGCTATTTATGCAGCCCCCAAGGGAGCCGTGCTGAAATAGGTGATACAATCTGTTTCGAACTATCCTTCTACTAAATGCAGGAATGATTATTTGACTATGAAGTATCAATGATCAGGAGAACTGACGGATCAGAGTATCCTGGCGGCGTTTGACAGTGCTCATCACAATAAGCACTGCTTTTTCTGTATAGTATCGGACAATTTCGAATGCTTGCGATTACTACAAGTTGATGGTTGTCATGTTTGCGACAGTGTTATATTTTACTCTGACAATTCATCACCTTGAGAACAGAATCACAACTCCCAATCAAGACCTGATAAATGATCAACACGAAGTAAACCAAAGTGCTGTCCACACAGTGCACACATTATAATGAAGCATACAAGTGTGTTGTAAATACTGGCACAAACTGCTATGTAATATATACCTTCCACTGCCTGGAATCTGGAAACGCAAATATACATGGCACACTAATTGAGCTGGATTACTCACAGACAAGTCTGTGGCTATCGAATTGCAATAATTATCCATAACACATAAAAATCATATTTTCTACTTTTCATCCAACAAATAAGGGGCGTGTCAGGGAGACATGCGTGTCAAATATATTGCATGCAGTTGTCTTGACAGGTACAGTACAGTCATGGTGTCCACAGCTATAGATAGCATTCAAGAAGTTCCAGTGAAAGATGTGTTTGACATGTTTCGAACAGTTTTTGATTTTTCTGGGATATATACGTTGAAGTATGAGTGGAAGACGAAATCAAAGAAAGGACAAAAGTTTCTTGTAGGCTTGTTGATGTTTCATTCCGGTTTCAATATAGCCCTACAGCTCTTCACCGTTGTTAGGCTGCTTTTCGTGGTATCATGGAACAAATTAGCCACAGGAACGGAGATGGCTAATGTTACTTACTGCCTCACCTATCTATTCACTCTAGGAGTGAATATCGTCAGCGTTACGTCTGCGAAAAATAACTGGGATTTGCCCCTTGAGAAGTTACACGAAGACAAAGGAACAGTTAGGCGGAGATTGGTAAAGTTTTATAAGTTCCTGGTGGGTGTGGTTCTGATCGTGGCCGTCGGATATTCTGCATACATCTACTCGTCTTTGTCCAGACTGAAGCCTGGAGATAAAATGAACATTCTCACGTTTTGTCGAGTGGCTCCAATTACTCCCGACAAGTTTATCTGGAACATCGTCAAACTGCTTGTCGTCTTTTTGAACACATTTGCAATAACTAGAATGTATGCCCTACTGGCCTTCTACTTTCTTGCTGCCTATCACATTGTACGGGAGTTCAAACTGCTGCAGAAGAAAGCGATTGACTTGAAACAACATGGACACTGTGTTACGTTTGACATAATCAAAGACCTAAGACTGCAATATAAACATTCAGTGTCTTTGACAAAGATACTGGACTCGCTTGTCACCTGGCAAGCGTTCTTATGTTACAGTTTGCTTCTCCCGAACATATTTGTGTTCCTCTATGGAGTGCTTAGAGTACCATCAGCAAGAGAAGAGTTTCCCATTGAAATAGAGTTTTTAATGGGGACGTGTATTTACATCACCGTTCTTACTTTAACTGGAACTTCAATCAACACGGCGGTAAGTACATAGGATTTCCCAATTTCCTCTCACAGTTCATAAAAATGTCAAAGCACCTGTACCCACTGCATAAAAAAGAATGTGAAATGTTGATTATGCAATGAATCAACATAGAATGTCCACCACCTTATCAGTGGATGCCATTCCTTGGAACAAACAGCTTATCTTAAACGATATGATGGCATGGCTCGTTGCTTTTAGTACCGTCTCCGCCATACATGTGGCTTTGACATCCATGGTAAGACCCTGAACATGGCCAGGGCGTCATGGAAAATGATTTCAAACTGTTTTGGAATAGGCCAATATATACAGCCTCAGAAGAATTCCAGCAAACGAAGCAGATCTTTTCCTTTTGATAAAGCCAATGAATTTATTTATATCATTGAATTTTCTATCCCCTTTGGCAGCTATGTGATTGGCAAGATTCAGGAAAGGCATACTAAATATGCGGACCTCGCTTTTGAAATGTCTCGCTTGCATACTAAGTACACTGTCGTCAGGCTCCCATTGTTCTAAGTGCCCTTGGTTTGGTACCTCCTGATCTCTTGGTGCAGATCAGCCCTTCTGACACTCTGGGTAATGCAGAAGGCTGCAGTGTTGGGGAGCCTTCATATTCTCCGGAAAGTGCTTGGTGTGTTTGACTGGGCAGCGTTTCCTGGGAGATGTCTCATTCGCTGTCTGGGCTGCGTGTAAAGGGGATAAGGGCCCTGAGCTGACAATGAGCCTTACCAGCCTGACTGTGCCAGGATTACCCGAACATTGTGGCATTTAGTGATATCTCAAACTTGTATCTTGATTTAAGCTGGTCAAAGACGTCAACCGGGAAGTACAGTCAGTGGAAGTAAATCTACAACTAAAATCTTCAGTCAAAGCAATAGCAAATCAGCCCTATTAGAACACCAGCAAACAGTCAACAACTGTTTCAGTTTGAGTAAATTCAAATCCAAACATCAGGACTTCACAAGAAGAAAATTCGTTGCATTTCCAACTCAGTGCTATTTTCATACCCTAACATGATCCTAACGTGTTGGACATTGATGCTTCTGATGCTGAGTGTCGAACTTTATGACTCTACCGTTTCCTTTCTCTTCAGGACGAAAATGACTATACGTGTCGTTGGTAGTGACGCTGAGGTTCCCCAGCCATTAAATTCAACTGGAACACATACATGCCCTCTCATCAGAACTTTACAATAAGAAAACTGCTTGTATTTCCACACCTTATGTTATTTTCATACCCTGTACGATTATATGAACTCCTTTCCATCCAATGGGATATCTGACGCTTAACTATTGTATCATCACAATATTTGTCGGGTGTGCATCATTTTCATTCAACCAGGTTGTTTCACCGGGAATGCAAAGGGAATCCACCACTTTCAATTCAGTGAATTAATGGCTTAGGTCATTGGTATTCTGCTGCACTTTTCAAAACAAATATTCCATTCCATTATATGGAGACATTCATATGTGGAATAAAACTGTAATGCTTTGTTGACAAATGACTATTGATTAAGTAATCACATAAAACCGATTATGGAACAAAAGAGAGAGTTCAGAATTTGCTCTTTTACCCTGTCGTTCAACTTGGGTCTAACACAGATGAATAATGCATTTAACCAACGTGACCGACATTGCTTGTGTAAGTTTGATAACAGCTGTTTGGAACAGGCTTTTGTTTGCTGTCGTTGACTAGGCACGTTCATTTGTTTCAGTCAAAAGGTATGGAAGATGTTCTTTATCAGATTGGAATAGACTGGAGTGATGACAAGACCACCAGAGCTGTAAGTAAATGTTAATTGTAAAGTATACTCAGAGGCAAAAGTTATTGTGACATGTAATGTTTTCATTTGCACCAGGTAAATATTGTTCTGGATTTGAACCAGATAGTGAGTGTGTTGAAATGGTCCAAGAAACGAGCTTGGCTAGAAGCATGCCTACAGCCCATGTAACATTTGAACCCCCTTTTGTTTGCACAATCCATGTACGCTGTTCTGATTGATGAAAATTATCACACCATGAATTATGTATCTTTCCATGTAATACCTTTATATTCTTGTCAGTAAACATGCACCTGCTTGTGTGCCACAACACGTTTTGCGCGTGTGAGTGTAAATCTGGCCGAAACATGCAACATGAAAGCTTTCTGCGTCTGATCTATCAAATATCTATATGAACAAGGATCTGGACACTTTACATGACATGACTTTACATACTGATGTAAATACACAGAACCACCATAGGTGTCCAGAAAGAAGGATAGTCTTCAACACCATATGTATGGGGTTTGTCCGAATCCATGAAATTGTGCTCATAACATCATTCACTTGTCTTATTCTGATATAAGCAACAGTCGTAATAAATAGCTGCGATATTCCTGGATGTGCTTTTAAATAAAAATAACCGGATTGTAATAGTATCTGATCATATACGTCAATGTTGATATATATGGGTAAAATAAAATAACATGTCTGTCTCTATGTGTCTAAATGTGTTCAGTACCAGATGTTTCTCTATCGTGTCTCCACGTCCGATGTGGGAATCACAGCTCTTGGATTCTTTACTATCAATAAGGGAACCGTACTTACAGTAAGTAAAACAGTCGTGATCCTTCCGTGGCACAGATGGCTCTTATTTTCAAGCTTATGTTGCGCAACGTTTCAACTGTAAGACGCCGGTCTGTTGAAACATAACCTGTGGTATATCTTAAGCGCTTATTTCCAAAGCTGTAAAGAAAAATCAACATGAAGTCAACCTGGCATCATAAGATCCTCTTATCTGATCCTCCGCCATTTACGACAAGCATGTTGCTGGGAATTTATGACTTATACTCAAGAGGAATTGCTATTGGGTTTGAAATGGTGATCAGTTTAGTTTAAGTGTGTGTGACCTTGGTGACTATGTTATTGCTCATGGTATCAAGCATTGGTTCAGCTGCCTTGAATTCGTTGATCCTTATCACCACCCTGATGATCATTGCCGAATGCAGTATGCCTATGATCTCTAATATATCTATTTGTCTATACGTAAACGTCACCTTGACTGTTTTGTGTTTGCTTCATGTCTCGCTCACAAACTTGCAAGCGATATGAGTGAGTGAGTGAGTATGATTTTACGCCGCTTTTAGCAATATTCCAGCAAGATCACGGCGGGGGACACCAGAAATGGGCTTCATAAAATGTTCCGGGCATAATGAGAACAATATCTAATTGTTTCTGATAATGTGAGTAAAATAATATTTTGGTTGGTAAGAATAGGATTTACCCTGAAACATCATGTCACTATTTATTTGCTTTTCCAGATGGTTGGGACTATAGTGTCCTATGTAATCGTCATCCTGCAGTCGCCCACAGGCTCTGACACCTACCAGGACCAACCCAATGGAACCTTACATCCATAGTCACACAATTCTTTGGACTGTGAGACAACTGAACGTTACTGGATTGTCCGTTTTAGTGATAGTCATAAGGGTCCCTCGTGTTTATGGCAATCCAGATGTCAAACGGATATAACTAAGAAGTTATACTTAGTTTGTGACCCTGCAATATCTCGGCATTGGGTATACCAGAAATGGGCTTCACACATTGTACCCATTACGTGTTGGAAGTAGAATTACCATGTATTGTTATGTTATGTTATATTTCGTTGTAGTTTATTATCAGCTGGCTGTAACAATTTGGCTACACACAGCTTGATTGCATATATGACGTATCTGACAAGAGAAAAACGTGAAGATCAGGATAAATGGAAGGTTCAATTGTGCATGAATGGGTATAATTGACAAAACTTGAATGTACATTTATTAGTGAAAGCGAAATGGCATCTTCTACTCTACGTGGTAAATAACCTAATCATATATAAGGGCACTCCTCACCTGCTGTTGCGTCAAAGGCTTCTGACAAAATTCAATTTGATAAAGTAGAATCTGAACTGATGGAGTAATTAAAGTGATTGGGCGTCGCTTAAGACGATGTTTTGAGCGTAAAACCTCAAACGGCAAGGCAGACAGCAAATCAGCCCTCTCATGCCCAGTCACCAAATCCAGTTTAACTGTATAGCGTCGATATCCAGCTCAGCTAAGCTGCTCAAAGCCGCTTAGTTTTTCCCTCGTTCACTGGATGTCAATCTCAACGGCACATCGTATTGTCAGTCTCAACTCCCTGGGGATCATACAACTCTTGCAGCCACTAGGCGCACCGAGTTATTGTGGCGAGGTACCCATTCACAGCAGGGTGGACTGGGACACATAGTCACAGTACTTTGTCCACTTTTACTGAACGTTGCTGTAACTAGGTGTTGCACGTATTCATGTGGCCACCATCTGGTCATATACCAACGGATTCGTGGATTCTTTTAAGTGCACAGGGTTGTGTACTGTACACTTTGGGTTGTGACAACACTCCAAGGTTTTTACACCCGGTCACAGGTGGGCTCGATCCCGTCACCTCAAGCTCGCTGGATCACTAGCCTGGCGCTTTAGCCAGTTCGCCCACTGCGCCCCCATACACTGCACCTGGGCCTGACATACCAGTGGTATTTATTATGAGCCATTTACAAAAGCTGTCAAGGTAGAATGAAGCGTAAACAATATAGCCAC
Organism: Haliotis rubra; assembly: GCF_003918875.1. Taxonomy (NCBI): domain Eukaryota; kingdom Metazoa; phylum Mollusca; class Gastropoda; order Lepetellida; family Haliotidae; genus Haliotis; species Haliotis rubra. The sequence continues at coordinate 2,454 of NW_025766638.1, read as the reverse complement.
CTTTTATGAGAATCATGCATGGTTTTAACTTTTTTAATCGGTATTCTAGATGTTGGTCAGTCTGTAATGAAACATTTATTTGTTATCGTTTATTTGGGATTATACTTTCTCAGTGAAGTAAAAATTCAATTCTTTTGTTGGGCTGAACCCACATCCTCAGAGGCAGGCACCTAATCACCAGTCAACCCGCTCAGCCACCGCGACTTCCACAAAGTCGGACAACTAGTAGTCTATACTGTGGACTTTGTGTACCCCTCTGATAAGTGTAAATTGGTTCCCACGGTCGAAAGTTATGAATACACAGTGCCATTTAAAGAGTGGTCACGTGTAACATGTTATATTTGGGATTACACTTTCTCTGTAAAGTACAGATTCTAGTATTTGGTGCCTGACTCTCAGACCACATGCTTTTTTATCTCAAAGGAAACTAATAGATTATTGATTTCCACCCCTGCCTAAGATATAAAATGCATTTTCTTGAAAATAAAGCAAAGCAATGTTATTATGAGGGCACTAAGAAAACAGCCTCTCTTTCATTTAAGAAAAAAATGATGACAAGTTATATCTGTCCCCCACACTACAGCTTCAATCATAATGCATGTTTCGTATTTTACACCATGGCCTTTTAATTGTATAACATTTGAACACTTGTGTTGGGCGTTCCACTTTCAGCGTGAAACAGAACCCCGTGATTATTTCGTGTACAATAAGGAAACAGCTGAATGTCGAGGACAATGTTAGAACGGAATAACCACTTGACATAAACCAGTGTGTATGACCAAACTGGTAAAGAAAGGAAAAGCATATATAAATGAACATCGGTTAAATTTCAATAGAGAATTCATTACTACAGCAAATGTACACAATTTCATTTCATACAAAGTCGAAAGTACCGTTTGACTGCCACTGAAAGACACGTGGCATCATAGTTTGACCTTTTACACAATTCAACAAGTCGTTTTATGTCTGCAGAATGTCACTAAACGTTGAATCAATAGTGAGTATTGATTCAACGTTGGCTTCAATACACGCTAAACACGTCGACGCAACGATAACGCAAGACGACGAATGACGTTAGGCGTGAATCCGTTGACATTCCTGTCTGAGATATTGTTCCAGTTGTTGAGCGGTGACAGGTTGCGCTGGTAGTCTTCTGATTTGTCTATCCAGGTAGTCCCGTAGGTGCTCTTCTATCGGATTCATGTCGGGAGAACATGCTGGCCACAGCAAAACAATGATGTTAGCGTCATGCAGAAAGTCGTTTGTCAGTCTTGGTGTATGAAACCTTGCGTTATCGTGGTGGGAGACAAAACCACGTGGTTGTTGCTAAATAAATGGCAACAGAACCGGTCGCAAAAGTTTATCCCTGTATCCTCGAGCATTCAGATTGAAAAGAATTCAGGTTGCATAAATATCTTTCCGAGATCCCTCCCCACACCTTCGCGCTATCGGTTCCAAAGGGTCGGACTTGCTGAACGCAATTCAGCGCTAAATGTTCACCTACTCGTCTATAAACACGAGCCCGGTCGTCATTACTGTACAGGCAAATACTGCCCTCGTCTGTGAACATCACACGTCGCCAATCACGCATCTGCCAACGTCAAACTCGCCTGGCTCATGTTAAACGACGAGGTCGGTTTGGAAGAGTCAGATACATTCCGCATTACTGTCTATGTGCTCGAACACCATGTTCTCTTAGTCGCCGGTACACTGTATGTTGAATGATACGGTGCCCTAGTGCTGTCGCTGCCGTTAAAGAACGATTTCTCAGACGAACTGTCAGAATGTAATCACCGAGCGTTATCACACGTGGTCGACCACTCCTAGGCCTGTCTGACGTGTTATCTGTTTGTCTTAGTCGACGCATCAGTCTTATTACAGTTACTCGGGTACAGCCAAAGGTTCTGACAATAACGGTGTGGTTAGCTGCTTGTTGGCCTTTCCGACAGCTCTCTCTCTCTCTCTTTCATTTGATTTGCCTCAAACGAGGATATTGTTTCTGTTCTTTTACTACTGTGTTGCTCACGTATCGCATAGGCTGTTTATACCGCCTGTATGCACCTGCCTTTCGTGTTACATCAGAACAGTGTCGCCGTGTTCGCCGTGTTACATCAGAACAGTGTCGCCGTGTTACATCAGAACAGTTCGCCGTGTTACATCAGAACAGTGTCGCCGTGTTTACATCAGAACAGTGTCGCCGTGTTACATCAGAACAGTGTCGCCGTGTGTTACATCAGAACAGTGTCGCCATGTGTTACATCAGAACAGTGTCGCCGTGTGTTACATCAGAACAGTGTCGCCGTGTGTTACATCAGAACAGTGTCGCCGTGTGTTACATCAGAACAGTGTCGCCGTGTGTTACATCAGAACAGTGTCGCCGTGTGTTACATCAGAACAGTGTCGCCGTGTTACATCAGAACAGTGTCGCCGTGTTACATCAGAACAGTGTCGCCG
>NW_025766637.1:0-28860 GCF_003918875.1 Haliotis rubra | reverse complement strand
AATGGACACATTAAAAGAAAATGTTTTTCATCCTCAAGCAATCTTATTGAATAACTCTTTTCACAATATAAACACAGTCTATTTTCAACTGAGATACTTTCCCAACGTCCTGACTTCAATACGTAAATTATGGTTTCCACAGCGAAATTTACGTCAAAAACATTTTAAAAGTTGGTGTTTTATGTTAATCAAATATTGTTCAGGTTTAAGTGAGAACTTAAATTTTTCATAGAAGCTTAATTTAACATTTTCATTTATATTACATAACCATTTTTGAAAAGAGACATCTTTGAGTCTTTCTACAAAAGAATTTAAAACATATGCGCATTTCCAACACCTTGATTTAGCCAAGCAAAACCAAAACCATACTCAAACAAAATGTCTCTTACAAATCCAACCCATGTTTGTCTGCAAACATTATCAAGAAAGTACATCATTTTAAAACAAATAAGTGGATATCTACAATCTGGCATGGACAATACTTTCAACCAGTATATTATACACTTTTTGTTACATATAATGGATACCTTCCTAAGTCACCAAATACTGCGGCATTACTAGTATTATTTGAAAGACCTAGTAATTGTTTGCAAAAATAAAGTTGAATACTTTCAATACATTACATATTTTGATATCCCCAGTCTGAGTGCTACACAAAGTACCTAGAGTACTAGTTGATCTAGAGTTCCATTTTGTGGAAACCGAGGCGGCTGAATGGGTTAGATCCCTGACTTTATGTGTTGGCGAGCAGGTGCCTGACTCAGGGAACATGGGTTCGAATCACAGGTGGGATCCGACCCGCAAAGTACAGGAAATTGCACTTAACGTATTAAGTGTAAACACAAACATAGCACATGGTACGGCAGTTTGACTGTTGTTGTTAGAACGACAGCTGACCTTACCTCAGTTGTCAGAACATTCTCACACACGTCGGTTAACCTATATCAGTTTTAGAACATTCTCATACACAAGAGTTTGACACGCTTCTGTTCAATATAATGCTTTTGCTCTATTTGTAAAAAACTAGCAATATGTCTCTGTCTACAACCGAGTCTGAGGGACAATAATACATCTTTCACTCAACTTGCAACTGCTGTCCGAGGTCTGTCCTTTAAGTGGTGTCGTCTTTGGGAGCTGTCGTTGATTCAACGTCCTTGTCATACAACCCACTTTCATTTATTTCAAATCGATGAGTGTTCATACAATTTAACACCCCAAACCAAAATATCTCCATACTTCTTTTGTACAATATAGAATGGAACATATTTCTCAATTGTTCTCTGTATACAAGACTAAATCAAGTTTACCAAACAAACTGGCACTATTGTAGATATGACATAAAATCCTATCAGAAACAATGAACGATGAAGCAATAATGAAGTGGTGTATATAAAACATTTTGCAAGTTTTTGTTTTGACTTGGTTTAAACATATTTTATCACAAAAGGTAAATATGTTTGGGTACAAGTTCTGCAGCCTTGACCACTATCTAGCCATGATGGAATGAAGACAAAACAGTTGTAGAGGGTTACCTGTAGATTTATTGACGTTAATCTCAACATTAAAAAACTGTATGAATTCCTAGCATCTTGTTAGTTATCCACCACCATATTTTAAAGTATTGATGTCTGATATTTTTACTCAAACAGCAAGTCTGTGAGTTCTTGAAGCGAGAAAAACATTATTAAGTGTCAGTAAATATGTACCGATTCGCAGTGTTTAGCATTTGACCTTTAGATTAGTACGTTGTCATTAACTCCGTTTGGGGGTTTCAGTTTAAACTAAAAGCTAAAACTTTCAAAACGATATGTGGTCATTAGTCATCAAGCGACAATATTGTATGACGCTGAAAATCATCAAACGCAAGTAGTTGCTATCGTGTCAATATCATTAACCTATTTAACAATTCGATGTTTATCTTTATTCCGTGTATAGCAGACAATAAGCTGTTGAAACTGAACGTGGATATCATTCCATAGTTTCAGAACAGTCTAATTGGTCAGAATTTGGTAAAATACATATTTGAGCAAATGGTTTGATGATCTAGACTTGATTATGACATGCTTGTGAAATAAATATCTGTGAGAAATGAATACTTGATTTGAAGTTCAAAGATACAGAAACAGAAGCACCGCTTACTGGCTGCTTTTTATCTTAATGAGCTCTATCGATCTTGAGCGGAGACACTTTTATCTGTTACAATTTAACGGTTTGAGGTGAAGGTGCGTGGTATGTCATGTTGAAGAGTAAGCTACTTTTGCATCCGAGGAATTGACGGCAAGTTTGAGATGGCTACGCTATTGGAGTTTGATCGTGTCCTGAATACAACTCTCCTACGAATTACACGGCGGTTATGAAAGTGGAAAATGTACTTGACTGTGCTCATGAATGTATGCGTCAGTCCACTTGTGAGGCCATGGCGTTCAGCATCCCTACCCTGGTGTGTGTTTTATACCAGGAAGGCATACAAGAAGATACCTTGGCTCCTGCTAACACAGAGGTGTTGGCATACAACCTTCAAAGGTCTGGAGGTTGCAATGGACCTATGGTTTCAATAATACCAGGGCCTGGTGAGTTGATATTTCCCCTCCCAAGGAAATATTTCAATGTTCTTTGCACGGTGCACGAACGTTAACTTATTTTGAATAATGCTCTCTGGAAATGTGAGGAAAATTTATTGGCTGAATTAAATATGATGAGTGCTCAATAAAACTAAAATTAATAAAGTATATTTCTATCAGCTAAAAACGAAGCCCGAAAATGGATTCGTGAATCAAAACGTTATACATAAAACGATCCAGGCAAAACTTTTGATACAGGGCAGCAGTTGGGTCGTCTTACAGTTGAACTATCATCCCAAAGCTGCTACAGTAGTCTAGTACGTCTGAATAACTAGGTTCTATCCTCACGTGTTATGTCGAGCATGACAAGATACCTATAATTTATCTTCCAACAAGTGTTTTAATGTATTTATTGCAGCACTTTGTAAAATCTGTACAGTTGGTTGAAAAATATGCTATAAAATCCTTCTTTTCTGTGTATGTTAAGTATGGTGGGCAAGAGAAAGGTCCTTACGTTGTTGAGATTAATTCATAGAATTTTATATATTTAAAGCACTAATGCTGGAGAACAGCCAGTGTCGATAATCTGACAACACATACCACTCAAAAAGATGTACATTTTATGAATTGATCACCCTGTGATGACAACTTGTGTGTGTGTGAAAGGGCACACCATATGATATCAATTTATCTAGATAATAAGACAAGAAGATAGGAGATTTCCTATTTAATAAAATGATCCAATCAGCATAATGCAATACAATTTTCTCATCTAGCATACCCGGCTTGCCCACTTGGCAAGGGTTTCAGCTATGAACTAACTCTCAACGTCTGTTACAAGATGGTCAGCTCAAGCAACCCACCAGCGAATGCTACGTGTGTCCAGGAAGGAGGTTCTGATCTTCTGAAGATTGACACTCAGGAAAAGCTGGACTTTTTCAAGAATCTTCTACCAGCATTCCAATACAGTAATAATTAGTACATTTACGTATACGGTTTTAATTATCAGGATTATTCTACAGAGATATATTTGTGTATGCTGACACATTATTTGTTGTCAATGGATATGTGAAAACTGTTCCTATGCCAAATGGTTTCCCTGAAACCAGAATATGCTCTTGGATATGAATTGAATAAAGTTACAAATATATGATTGGTGTAGATATGTGGGACCATTCCTTTCGATAAATGTAAACGATTGAGTAATGTTTTTAAGTTATTAGGAATACACCAGTTTTAGCTTGTTTTAATTGTGATTGGCTTCATGAGTCAGGATCGAGTGTCTAGAATTTTCTGTCAGATAAAAATCCCATATTTGAATATTTTGACAGGTTAAGATTAAAGTGAAGTAACTCATGCTACCTGAAGTTCTAAGATTCGTTATCAGAATCATGTAGTCAGTTGATACCCGCCTAGAATGGAATGTATACTACAGGAGCATTCACCCACTACAGCTTGTTCAGCTTGACCTGATCAGGGAGTGAATGCTTTGTAATGATGTAAAACTCTATTATTATTGAAGGGTGCACCTCTGTCAGTTGATTGTCAACATGTCCGAACAGCGGAGACAAGGTCGCCGTTTAACATTCTCTGCTCCCCTATTTAATGAGGTTAACTCGACCTGCCGTTTGTGCTATTTGACATCCTGGGTCATGCATATGTAAAATAGCTCAGGTCAAGATGAACAAGCTGTAGTCACACATTTGTACTGTTTGGAGAATGTAGTTTCCTGAATTGTTAGGGTTTAATTTCTGTGTACGATTTTACCTCTACGAAGTCCATAACGTCCATCTATTTTTGCACATTACAGCATACATTCGAGGAGATCGGATCCCAGTACTGGAGAATGGGTATACTGGGAAGGAGGGATTGCAAGGCCCTTACCGATTATAGAGTGGGCACCCGGTCAGCCAGATAACGTAACGACTGAACAGAACTGCCTGGCCATGGATGCAACCGGTCAGCGCGATCTCATCTGCACTGGGCGCACACTTGTCTTCACTCTGTGAATATGATATGCAATAGGAAAAACAACATGTTTGGATTTGGTGTCATTTTCCCGTCGATCCATTTCTAACAAACAGAGCAGTTGAACTGTTTGGATGTGGAAGATTTGGAACCTCAGATAACCGTGCATTTCGTAAGAAGTATAAAGAATCGGGGAGGTATTCTTTAAGAAACACTATCAATCTAAACATTGTTATAATATCAAAATACATGTCATTTGTGGTTATATCTTACCGTAATTTGTATATTCGTTCATTTATTTGATCAGTATGTAAATATTATTCGTGACTTTTAAGGTACCAACGGCGAAAGACTTGCTTTTGATATGTTCCCACAATGTGGACATCCCCATATGACTTAATAAAGAGAGCAATTGTATTGATAAAAACAATTAAATGTTACGCCATCAATGTCCTGCAGAACAACGATTTCGTTTTTTATTCAAGACAATCTGACATGGTTTAGTGAAACCATAGAGCAACAATAATATTGCAACTCACGTATATGTATATATATATCTTAATAAACGTTGCTGTCAATATTGATGTTTGAATAGTTGTTTTATAAATTGTCCAGGACGGAAGAGTTACTAGGCGTGATAACGTCTCTACCATGAACAAAAAGTTTGTACAATCGCATTTAATACGTAAAACGCACTATTATTCCGCCTATTACGGAAACAGTTAATGAGCAGTGACGTGTCATGTGACATAACGTCATATGTGCCTGTTGCCGATGGCTTCCTCTTCGATTTTACCTGACAACTTTACAGTGACCATGGATTCCGAAGTAGTAAAGATGTCCCCGATGTCATTTTGACATCGATGTTAGACCGTATCAATACGAGCCAAATTTACTTCTTGCAAGAGAAACTTCGAGTGATGCTGAAGAAGAAGAATCAAGCGAAGCGGAGGCACCACTTAATGTTAAAGTATTTTTTTAAACTAGGCGATATCATTTATCAGCAATTAAACTTGTCAGCACAGCCAAATCAATTTACTGTTTACTTCAGACTAGGTTCTTATGTCGTCTACCGTGACTTAAAATGAATTTTCAACACTATAAATTTGTACACTTAATGCATTACACTTTCTCAGTAATTATAAATTGTACTCAATACTTTACTTTACCAATAAAGTGTAATGCCAAAACTAACATAAGTTAGATTTGACCGCTTTCTAAATGGCATTGTCTATTTATATATACTGTGTAATCTATAGTTGACTTTCACACCACGAATTCGAGGCGTGAAACTAGTGCGCACGTGAAATATGTTTTCATTATTCATTATATTATTTATCACCTTCCTTCTATTTTAGACTATTAATGTGGTATTGATACACTGAATGTCATTGCTTCATTGTCCACAACCGTGGTCCCTAGTACATTTTGTATGGTGATCTGCTCTCAGGTGCTGACGATCCATAGCCCGTTTATATTGTAATGATAATCGAGTTATTTTACTGTCATTTAGAGACAGATTTTATTATTAAACTTATTTTATGATGAATAAATTAGTCTTCTAGTCACAGCTGAAAATTTGCCGATGTGACAATGATGTGACTCACTCACTCACTCACTCTTTGTCCACAATGTCACCAAGTTGCTTTATTGAGATGGTTGGCGGACTTGTGTGTTCCATAACTCATTCACTTACAGACTGAAAGATACAAAGCACAACCGTTGAATAAACTAGTCCAACTGTATGTTTGCAAAAATAGCACAACGCGGTATGCCAAAGGCAAATACAAACATCTCTAGTCCATTCCTGTCATTTATGTTCATATGTGGCGTAAATAAACATGATGTCGACATCTCGATAGTTTGTTTTGCTGAGTAAAAGTTACAGCACATTTGTATCCTGACTATACCAACTTCAATTAACATAATTATAGTAAGAACTGATCCAAATTTGAAGGAAAACCAAGCTCTATGGATATTTAACTTCTATATTGCAATAAGTGCGGCGTTTCGGTGTAGGTACTAACACCGTTATCAAACAAGTGATGAAGTCCTACACTGTTAGTACCTACACCAAAACGTAGCACCCCATTGCAATAAAGAATTTGAATCCATAGAAATTGGTTTCCCTTCATCTTTACAACTTCAAAAAATGCTTCTCAAAGAAGTGATCCATATTTGGCACGTTCAAATGGACCGGATGGGCGAGTTTGGGTTGACGTTGCTTTGAAAAAACAGGTAAGGGGTTCAAGAGAAATTAAGAGTTTGGTCAAAGTGCAAATATCAGATCGAGATAGAATTTGTGAAAAATTGGCATACATGAACTGAGGGCGAAACAAAACTAAACATCTCAGTTAGTGTAACAGCTGATTGCTTTTCACGTGAACCCATGTCTGTTTCCTTTTTCAAAATCTAATTGATGTATTATCTTTTAATATTCCATTCAAATAATGTCCTGCTACTGCTGATGTGTCTGTTAATAAACACATTAGTATCGTGACCATACCAAGTTCTAATTTCAGTAAGCATATTTATAGTAAGAACTGATCCAATTTCGGCACGTTTAAATGAACAGGGTGAACGAGGTTTGGTAAAAACATAAAAACAAAAGACATGTTGACATAATATGTGAGGAAACCCCAATGTCGTGAAGACCTCAGAAGTGTATCATTCTGTAACAACTCTCAGACATGTTGCTGACAAAACAATGCTTATAATCAGATTCAAATCACTGATCACAGGATAATGATTCACATTAAGAACCCAACTGTGCATCTGAGTAGTGCTTTAAATGGCGTACCAAAATCAAACACAATGTCACTGATAATTTTAAACTTCTAACACACTGATGCCAACCACTGCACACAGCTAGCAAGTATCCCTTACAGTCATCCATCTGAACATTTTGCTACGAATGAAAAGAAAACATCCTTATTAAACAAACGAACATAACATCCGTGCTCGAGTGGATAGAGTGTCAGTAAAAAATAAGAGGTTCGATTCCCGGCACATTAAGTGATGGCGATGGTTGTTTCCCTGTCTGACGCCCGAGGCACGCACGCACGCACGCACGCACGCACAAACAAACAAACAAACAAACAAACAAACAAACAAACAAACAAACAAACACACACACAACACACACACACACACACACACACACACACACTACAAATACAATAATGTCGACGTTAAACGTTATTAAAACCTCTCTCCAAACTTACACATTTTGGATTGAACAGGGTACATGTTGTAATGCATACAGGACTGATTCAATACCACTTGTTTCAACAAGACAAGAACAATGATATACACATCATCAGTTAACGCTTGCACTCAAGGAACTCAATCTACATTCAAAGGAAACTATAATCAATGAGTCGTTGGCGAGTTGCCTCAGGATCTAAGTGATTTTCAGAATTTCAACACGCATCGCCTATTGGCTTCCAGAAGTCAGATCAAGTGTACAAATGATGTCAGGATGATAAGAGTCACTGTCGCATGATTTCAAAAGTCAGTAGGAATCCGTCTGTTTTGTAGATCCCACCAGAGGATTTAATCTGCAAGTTTCACATGGCTGCCGCTAAGATGATGTTTGATCTTGTCCTGATTACAACCCTCCCTACCAATTACACTAAGGTTATAAAAGTGGAGAGTGTACTTGACTGTGCCCTTGAATGCATACGTAAGCCAAGGTGTGATGCCATGGCGTTCGATGCTCCCCAACCGATGTGTTATTTGTACCAGCAAAGCATTCAGGTGGACCCCTCGGCTACTTCAAATATGGACTTGTTGGTATACAACTTAAAGAGGGGCAACGAGTGCAATGAAGTATTTGCATGGAGTCACAAATTCCGTAAGTAAAATGTATGCTTCCATGCTTGATTTTTAGGGGTCTATGATGAAGAAGGAAAAACCTCGACTCGAAACCACACCCCCATGTTCCTGATTTCTGGTCGTCAAATCCAGAACAAAGCGGAACTGAATTGTGATCAACCGGTGATTTTCAAGGTGATGGTCGTTAGGTCGAAATATGTACGTTTGTTAGGGAATCAAGCAAGTACAGGTAGACATTAAGACATTTAGGAACAAATGCACCATCTAGGAAACTGATAGACAAATAGACATTGTTGCTGTATTTTGCTGCATATTATTCTCAGATTCATGTGTCTGAATTATGTTTATCAACTTGCTGCTTTTATATATTGAACAGTTATCTCGATGACACAACAAACTTATGTATCGTAACACAAACAGAAAATTGTCAAAGACTTACCCAGGAGTCATTCATAAAACAAAAGTAGAACTTAAAGCATTCAGATTAAATTAAAAGATTTCTGAATTATCAGATGTAAAAACGAATTAACGGTGAAGTGTCCCAAATATGCAAACACATTTGTAACATGAAAGAAAGAAAGTGGTCTCTATTGCCTGCTTATAAGAGTGTTACATTTGAGATAATGAACCGTCAAGATTTTCTTCCTTGTTCCCTTGGTATTGTTAGATGACGTCATTGTGATGCAATATTATGACGTCACACAAGCATTAGCTTGAGGTCACACGCTATTATACAGAATGGCATCGTCTTCTTGCGCAATAGCACCCAATCCTTGTATTTTTAACTTCCAGGGAACCCAGAGTGCGATGTGAAGAAAGGCTACAACTACGAAGCTGATATGGACGTTTGCTACAAATACCACTCCTCCGAGAAAGATAAACACGCAGCGGCCAAGAATACATGCATCAACGAAGGAGGTTCCAATCTTCTCAAGGTTGACTCAGACAAGAAACAGGATTTCTTCAAAAATCTCGTACCGTCAGGATCATATGGTGAATATTAGTTCGGCCTAGTTACCTTTTCAAGCACATTTTTTGCTGTATATGACAGACATATGCAAACAATTATAATCATGTTCCTGTTGTATAAGATTGAAAGGTATCTTCTTACGAAAAAATTTATGTTCTCTTTTGCATTGTCCCTTTTTATGGGCCAAGAGCATTTCTCTCTTATTGTTCAAGACAGAGACTTTATATATTGCACATTACTTGCGGAGTCATGTCCCGTATGCATGGCCAGCTTCAGTGGCAAAGCAGCCCCTGCCATTTCAGCGAATTGTGAGGTCAGATGATTTTTTGGGGTCCCAATTTTAACCAGAGTGTGTTTAAATATATTGTGTTATTCAAATGGAAAATAAAATGAAAAAATGCATTTTTCCATACTCAACTTTCCGCCAAAATACCGTCCCAAAAATGGGACAATATGCAGATTTATGTACTTGGTCATTGGTTAGAATCTGTATGATCAACTTCCAAAACCATATATCATCATGGGCGATCTGAACGGACACAACCCACTTTGGGGAAGTGTTCATACTGATAATAAAGGTAAAATCCTGGAGGAATGTATCTCAGAGAATAGCCTCTGTACATTTAACGATGAATCAAACACTTATCTACATTCAGCTACTGGAACATATTTTCCCATCGATCTGGCACTTGCCGATTCAACTTTGTGTATTGAATTTGAATGGATGGTCCATGGTGACTTATGTGGGAGTGATCACTTTCCCACCATTCTTAAAACCTCTCGACCCTGGTGATGACTCCTTTATCAAGAAGGAACGTCACCAAGGCTGACTGGTCATTATATTAGACTCTATGTATTGAACATTTGAAACATGACCTTTTCATCCACAGTGAGAATCCTTTTCAGACGTTTTTGGATATACGTTACCACATTGCTGGCAAAACAATTCCACAGTCCTCTGCAACTCCACATGTTTGTAAACCATGCTTCAATGATCAATGCAAACAGACCAGAAAGTGTAGGAAGAAAGTCCAAAAGTATTTTTGACGACGTCCTACCATGCATAATTTGAATTAAGTTAAAATTTTAAATGCCAAGGCTCGACCCCGCAATAAAACAGAAAAAGCGTCAGTCTTGGAGAAATTATGTTTCCAAACAAAATTCCGCACACCGATTTCAAAGGAGTGGAACATGGTACAGATAATAAAGGGCAAAGGTTCAAAATCTACCGTTCACCATTTGAAGGACGGTGATAATTTAATAACTGATAGAGCTGGCATTGCCAACAAACGTGGTGACACTCACGCCAAGCATTCGTCTTCATCCAATTATGTCCTTGAGTTTCAGAAACATCAGAAACAACAGGTTGTTCACAACCTCTAAAACGTTTTGGTACTCTGAGCAAAAATAACTTCTATTTGATCAAGAAACTAAATCTATCATTCTATTTTTGCCATATAATACTTACTATGATATATCAAGAATTACTTCATCAAGGCCATTCACTTTCTCCACGAAAGATGAATACCGTTGTGCCTTCCGTTTTATCGCGCGTGTGAATGCACCTACCCAAGACTGGAAAATAACCCTGTACCCATCTATGCATATCGTCCCATTTCTAGGACTCACTTTTCCAGTATAACGAATGTTCGGAAAAAATATTTACTGGTAAAATGACACCCCATTCCTTAAATTTCTTGCCAAAAACTAGCTCACACAATTTGATGACAATCTAAGACACTATGCATATATGGGTGAACTGCAAATTCGAACTGTTTCCTGTAAGGTTTTAATTCAAATTATTGTGAAATGTCTATTTTCATCAGCAACACGATAGAATGCAAGAGGATCTAAACTGAGCACTAAAACAGATTAAAGGCTCTATTAGTCTGTTACGTGTACCAGGAGGTACGATGCAGTCTGTGAAGTCATATTCCTTTGTCAATGGTTGCATTATTTTATTTTGTGTCAGTTACCAATGACGTACTTGAAAACATTTTTACCAAATAATCAACACGTTCCTTTCATTCTGTAAATTACATGAACATGAGAATAAAAGATGCTGGAATAGAAAACTAAATACTGTTTTGACATACAAATGGTGACCCGAGTCAAATCCAGCTGGGCTTGTTAATTTCCACTCCCTTCATGGGTCTGTGTGTCTGTCTTTACGAAATTGACATTTTGTAGGAACACCCGACATCTTTCGATAAGTAGAAGTTAATAGGCATTTTGTTTCATTATGGTATGGTCGACTATAGGCATTGTACTTATTTTTCAAGGCAATGGAAATCGGAAATAATTTTGAGAATTTTCAGGGCCTTGCTTCGACTGATTAACAATAAGTATAAAAACAGAATTACTCCTTAATGAGGACATACATATTTGGACGGCTCTTTCGTGTTGGTTTTAAACGTCCAACAACAACAGTCAACAATTCAATGTTGATGAAGATTAACAATGTTGATTAGCATCGTATACACAATAGCAGTTACATGATAAGCGAATCGTGGCTTGAAATTAACTGTTCTTTCAGGAACGGTTGCTCTAACAAATATGTATATGCATTTCTGGTTACGTCTTAAATAAACTATTGTCATGAATGAAAATAGTATTTACGAAGAAGATCGATATAAGATCTTTCTATTCCGAAAAGACTGTTACAGACAAATGAATGGATAAACACTGGTTATATTCTATAAGTACGATGTTTCGGTACAAATTCATGTGTCGTTGTCCAGCATGAATTTAACAAGAAGAGGAGAAATACATTATACTGTACTTCCCAACTTCTACTATGCCCCTCAAAGAAGTTGGTATATGTTAGAAAATAATCTTTGTGCATACATAAAAATAACATCTTGCTTTTGTGTAATGATCCGAAAAGCATTTTCATAAAGAGCCTCCTTAAGGAAACATACGACTATTATTTTCTTGTGGCTGGAGATTAACTTCTTGTTATAACTGTTTAACAGCGTACATCCAAGGAGACCGGCGCGACACAACGGGCGAATGGGTTTACTGGGAAGAGACAACTGCGGTAGTGATGTCGTACAATAACTGGGCGGACGGTCAGCCAAACGGGGCACCTGAGAGTACAAGATTGCATTTCTATATATCCTACTGGTCAGCATGACGCAAGATGCCTCTACACTAACTACTTCTTCTGTGAAAAATACATGTAACTGACCAATGGACATTCTGGCCTCGAAACAAAGGATCATTTCATGCTTTTAAACATCAGCAATAACTGGGGAAAAGGTATGAGAACGTAATAATTCTCATTAACGTTAGATAAAGCAATTTAGTTTCATGGAACATTTGGTGCTAGAACCGTGCTAGAACCTATGCTGGTCGTAAACATTTTCTTAGCAAAATTTGGAAACAACAGTCCTCATAGTTCACTCGAACCCAATAAGGAAGTCCAAAGCATGTCCAAGCATTATTCAGAAATATTTAAAGGTGTGATCACAATAATTATTCATGCATATTGAAGTGTGCCACAAGTACAATTATTTGGCTAAGTTACACCTTTTAAAGCAAATACTTCCCACTCAAATAATGCCTAATATAGGCAGAAATGACATGTACGTTACTGTCCAAAAGGCAATATACACTTTTTTAAGGTCATCATGTTTCAAGCACAACCACAATATAGTTTACATGGGCATAGGAAACGACAGAGTAACTTAATGCTTCATGATTTGGGGAGAATATATTTCCGTATTCCTCAACACAATTTTTTCATGACGAGGAATGAATCACTCTAAGAATGTCCAAAGTTTCATGGAAATGTACGTTACTGACACTTCATCTCATCAAGGTAGACCACTACTGAAGACATGATTTGATTGATTTAAATTGAAGAATAATATGTTTTCAAAAGAATTAAATACTCATTAAAGAAATAACAAAACCTTTCAGTGCTGTTAAGAAGGTGTCTAAATGCACTAATCAACCCGTAATTTTAAGGATGAAATGTACGTTACTCCTTTTTGTTTTAGAGGTCTGACAAGAGAATGGTTTACTATACAAATGGATGTTTATGGATATAAGACAATAAAATGAAGTGAGATGCTCATTGTTCATACTTGAAATAAGCATACTGCTTCATATAAATGCATAGTTTGAAAGATACGTTACCGCAATGTACGTTACCAAAGGATACGAAACTAATATTTACAGTGCATACAGCTTTACACAAAGCTGACCATGCGCTTCCTGTCGTCTGCTTGACCTTGGTTACACTGATTGCAAGACAAACCATTTGAATTTCAACGCTGAAAGACCTAAAATCGTCAATGAACCTGAGGTAAGTTTGAATGACTATGCTTAGTGAAGTTCATAAAGCTCATCTACAAGGTTTTTGCGATTTATTCGTGTGAAAATGTCTTAGTTTCATGTCTAAGCTGATTTTAACTTCATATACTGAGTCAAAAAGAAACTTCACAAAATGTAATTTGAAAAATAATGAATAATTATTCTCTGATGATACATCTATGTATCCGAAATGGGATCCCTATCTTCTGACTCTAGAAAAACGTTAGCAAAACCCACTCAAACCCATCCATTCGTCGTGCAAATGACGTTAGTGCCAAATCAGGTTTTGCACGTGCAGTCGATCACGTGATCGTCGCATCGAAGTTTTCTTCATATGCACGTGTTTGCATTGGCCTCAAGAATTGAAAAAATCACTTTTAAACCACAGTTCTAACGGTACTTGAAATGCCACGATTGTCAAATGTGCAACGTGAACGTGCCGTTGGCATGTTGCAAGCGGGAAGATCAGTTATTGACGTCGCAAGAGCAATGGGATGCAGCCGTCGTACTGTGTATGACTTGCGAGGTCGTCTACAACAAACTGGCACCACTTCTGATCGCCCAAGGTCGGGTCGTCCACGTGTGACGTCACGAGCAGAAGACCGTCAAATCGTCCTACGTCACCTACGTGACAGATTTCGCCGGCTACACAAACCAGGGCTGAGATGTTTAGAGGTCGACTGTCATCACAGACCATTCCAGAAATCGGTTGCGGGCTGCCAATCTCCATTCTCGACGTCCATATCGTGGGCCAATATTGACGCCGCTTCATCAATGTCAACGTCTGCTGTGGGCCCAACGTCACCTCCGATGGACCCAGAGAGACTGGAATCGAGTCGTCTTCAGCGATGAATCCAGGTTTACCCTCAGATTCGCGGACGGCAGGCATAGAGTCTGGAGACGACGTCGTGAACGGTATGCCGAATGTTGTGTACAGGAAGTCGACAGATTCGGGGGCGGAAGTTGCATGGTGTGGGTGCTTTCTGTTGGAACAACCGTTCCCGACTTCTGGTCATCCGTGGAAACCTCACAGCTGCTGCTTACCGCGACCAGGTGCTCACCCCTGAACTCGTTCCTTTCATGGCGGCTCATGGCCCAGGTCTACAGTTCCAGCATGATAATGCTCGGCCGCATACCGCGATGTTGACACGACATTTCCTTCAAAACGCTGGAATCAACGTCATGGACTTGCCATCGAGGTCCCCTGACCTTAATCCAATAGAGCACGTTTGGGATGCACTTGGGAGAAGGCTTCGTGGTCTTAGGAACCAACCTCAGAATTTGCAGCAACTTGGCGCTGCCTTGCAAGAGAAATGGCTCAGAATCCCCAACCACGCAGTCAATTAGGAGACGGTGTTTGGCAGTGGTGAATGCGCGGGGAGGCCATACACGATATTGAACTGAGAAATTTCGCATTTTTATTCTTGTGACTTGACATTCTGTATACCCATGTTTTGGAACGGCGGTGTAGCCTAATGGAACTGATTATGGCACTGTCAGTGTATCGAGTACATCACACAGATCTCAGCAATGAAATAATAACAATTTAACCATCTTACCATCTCTTGTTCTTTTATAGTGCCCTGAAGAAAGAATGTGAAGTTTCTTTTGACTCAGTATATGTTCACAAAGAAAAACTTTTTTTCATGGTGATTGTAATGTGAAATGTACGTTACCAATGGTAACGTACATTTCAGGAAACGAGATATATTAATTTTTGACCACACTCAATCAGGATTATATATCTAGATTCTTGTAAAATACATTTTATTGTTCATCTAAGATTCTAGAGCTAAGAAAGTATGATTTTAGCCACGGAAAACTACACAGTTAGACAACGTATTATGCTTACTGATATTCACTTTTTCCGAAACATCTCTATGTTTGATCACCTTAGTTCGACTGAAAATATCTCCTCAAAATAGATGAGGTGAATAGCGATATTTGATGTAGAATTACAACATGAAGATGTATATATCACAATGTTGATCAAAACATTATATCCAATCAAACAAACATTCAATTATCAATTTAGAAATGGTAACGTACATTTCAGTGACTAGTAACGTACATTTCGTCGTTATGTTTCAGACAATAATGGGGACAACACGTGCTGAAATACAAAAAGCATATAGGGAACGAAAGAAATTGAAGGATGGCGAGGCATATCTTGAGAAAGAACGACAGAGACGGCGTCAAAATTATGTTCCGTCGTCTCAACTAAATCGCAACGAGTTGTTGAAAAGAAACCTAAAGAATCTTGATAATTTGAAGAGACACAGGTCTCAAAAGAAAGCATTGCTTGCGGCTGCAGCAATTGAAAATGAACCTGAACAAGAAACGAGTGGCTACAAGAGTCAGGGTGCAGCTTCAGATCAACAGTTGGTGGTTCGGTTGCCCTTACCAAATGCCAGAAGATTGGGACCTAGACGTAGAACAAACAAAGCTTTAGCAAAGGCCTACAGAACCATTGCAGACCTCAAAGACAGACAGCATGAATTATCGAAGAAATACCACTCACTGAAAAGAAAAGTAAAAAGACATGATGTAAAAATGGCAGCTGGTTCAACAAGTACGCCGAAAAGCAAAACTGAGGCAATGCTGAAGCAAGCCAAGTTCAACACAATTGAACAGAGAAAAATCAGGAAAAATTTGCTTCTTAGTAATGCTCTTATTTCAGAAATTACTCATTCTAAGGACGAAATGAAAACCTCAAAGCGTCCTCTTCTGCATCGCATTGTCTCAGGGAAAATCATCAAGAAGTATCGATGTTTGAACCAGCTGAGTTCCCAGACTGGTTTATGTCGCCACAAGTTATCAAACGTTAGGAATAAATGCATTGTGCTGACAAAAGGAAAAAGGACAAGGACTCTACAGATATACAAATCTAGTGTCCTGGCTTTCCTTGAACGTGATGACAACAGTAGAGTACAACCTGGAAAGGCTGATTCTAAGAAATTAGATGGCCAGAAGATACAAACCAGAGTTCTGACAGATTATATTTATAATCTTCATGCAAAATACACGGCTGAGAACCCCGATATCAAACTATCTCTTTGAAACCTTCAGACGTATGAGGCCAAAGTACATACTACTGACATTATTCATAACCAGACACAGCTGCCTATGTACAAAGCATCAGAACATGGCTTTACAGCTTAAAACCCTTTCGCAAGGAGGGAATTCTGGTATTCCCAAATCCAGAGACATTCTTGAAAGATCATGTTGGCCTGAATATCATAGTAGAAAAGATGCCAGAACATGTAATCAGAAGTCAGTGGAAACGAGTGACGGTAGAAGAGAAAGGTAAAGAAAAAATCTGTCACCAGAATTGTGGATTCTCGCGACAAGGGATATCTTCATTGATGATCTAAAAACAAGTGGAAGATTTCTCATGCCATGTCGGTCGTGTACAAACACAGTATGCAGAAATCAGAAGGTTAAAGGAGACCCTTCCTCAACACCAGATGATTTGTCATATGGATTTTGCAGAAAATTATTCTCGCAAAACTGTTGATGAAATCCAAAGCGCATATTGGAACCAAGTTGGAGTGACCCTTCATCCGATTGTAGTCTACTACAGGAATGATGCTGGTCAGCTGAGTTTCGTTGCTGTGTCTGATGAAGTATCTCATGCATCTTCTACAGTTATTGCAATACTTCACAACTTAAATGCCTGATATTAAGGCCTTGATGAGAATGTGGAGATAATCCATTATTGGACAGACAGCCCTACAAGTGAGTACAGGAAGAAAGTTGTTTTCAACACTGTGGCTAACCATCAAACAGTTTTGGGATGAAAGCTCGATGGGACTATTTTGAAGCAGGTCATGGCAAGGGGCCATGTGATGGATTAGGAGGTACAACTAAACGTATGGCTGATGAGGCTGTCCGTAGTGGAAAGTGTGTCATCCAGGATCCCAAAGGTTTCTTCACATGGGCAAGATCATCAAATATGAAGTCTGTGAAGTTCTGTTTTGTGTCTTCCGGGGAGTGCCAGGATATCTTGAACAGAGTGAAGCAACTGAAACTGAAGAATGTGAAGGGGACAATGAAAATTCACGCTGTGGTTGGCCATGGGATCTCACGCATCAGTGTAAGAGATGTACGTTGTTACTTCGTGGTGTGTGCATCTCAGGTGGACTGTGTGACACTTGGAGAAAGGAGTCTCTGGCATCTAAAGACCAATCAGAAGAAATCCAATCTTTGGAAACCGCACTAACTGTCCAAGATCTACAGCCAAAGGAATCACAAGTCACACATTCTTCAGCAACAGAAGTCCACGATTCACAAACTAGTCCTGCAGAGGAATCACAAACAGCAGGTCAAGAGGTACCCAGAGATGCAGCTGATCATGAATATTCACCTGGTTCTTATGTAGAAGCTATCTATGATGGCAGGTGGTACATAGGAAGAGTTCTTGAACTTGACAATAATGATCATACAGTCAACATAACATTCATGGAAAAAAAGAAACAACTCTTTCAGTGGCCCCGACGCAATGATATTGTTTGGTGTAAGAAGGAAGAGATCCTATGTTCAGTACAACCTCCTCAAGCAAGTGGAAAATCTGGGCGCATGCTGAAACTTAGCCAAGATGATTTAGGAACCATTGAACGTAACTATCATGAGTACCGGTAGACTGAAATGTGCGTTACCAGGAAATAACTAAAACTGTTGTGCCTATATGTAGTTCTGTTATTGTTCTCGTGTTTCTAGTACCAGGTTAGAACGTTCGCCTGTTATGTTTTGCAGGAGATTAATGATTATACATAATATCATAGG
Source organism: Haliotis rubra (assembly GCF_003918875.1). Classification (NCBI taxonomy): domain Eukaryota; kingdom Metazoa; phylum Mollusca; class Gastropoda; order Lepetellida; family Haliotidae; genus Haliotis; species Haliotis rubra. The sequence goes on along the minus strand of NW_025766637.1, from coordinate 10,419 downwards.
TAAGTGAAAAACATGTGCTGTTTTGAAATGTTCGTTACCTGGAGAGATGTGCCTTGTGAAGACAATGAGAACATCAAGTTTATTCAGCATTTATTGAGATTGTTAGCGGGTCAGGTTTTGACTAGATCTTCGTTCAAGATTCACAGTTTCATTAACTATTTGTTGCTAATTAATGGTGTTGTTGTCCACAATTATGTATTCTTTCAGGCATCTGGGAAAGTAAATATATTGCTGCACATTTGTTTAGACGTTTTACCCAAAGAATGAAAAGTAAAAACATAAATTATAGTAATTATCCAGTTTATATTTCATATGAAACGGATCCCTGTTCTTCAGTAGTTACTAACATGCAATACCGCATTGTGTTGAAATCATTGAAATGTACGTTACCCTCCTACTAAGAGAGACATGTAGCATATGCATGTAACCTAAGATACCTATTTTGATATTTGTTCTCTAATACATATGTACCTTTGATTACAAAGCAATTTACACACTAATGGCAGTATCTTTGATGTTTCATTATATTTACAATTCTGTAAGTTCCAGGAGTGGAATTCTGTCAGTTCCAGAAGGGAACGACTAAACTGCTCTATGTTTATGGTGGACAAGTGTAACCACACGTTTGATGATTTAATGTGTTTCATATTGTTTTAATAAAATGTTTTAAAATTCTCTGTGGTCCTTTTGTGTCTTTTGTGTACAATAAGAGTCTATAACTGAACGGTAACGTACACTTTAGCCCTACTTTACCATTCAGTATGTACCAGGTGTTATTGTCCACAGAATAAGAATCGGAATACTTAACTTTAAATCATTTCGGTTTTTAAACATACATATAATATACTATGAAATAAATCATAAATCACCCAAGTTTGGAAACTTTTTTTTCGAATATTTTACATGTCAAATGGACCTCCTTATTGGGTTTCGGTGGGAAGCTGCCTTAATGGTATCTTATGTAGTAAGACAAACGGAATATGTCCTGGAGGACGTACCTCAGGGTGAAAGAGGGACGACACTATGTTATGTCTGCAGCGTGAGTACTTGGAAAAGTTGCATTTGAAGTCAAATAGATATTGACTGAAAAGGTATTAGCTGTGGTAGAACAAACGGTCCTGGGGAATGGCCATCAGAATGGCAGAGAGTCTACGAAGTAAGTCTGTATGATTAGAAGAAGGTTACGCTTGTAGTTTTACTACTACATATAGTTTTTGTGTTTGCAGTATGTCCAGATGGTTCCTATGGTAGCAACTGCCCCCTCTCAGTGTGGAAACCGTCTCAGTGGTGTCAGCTGTGACAAGACAAACGGTACCTGTCCTGGAGGATGTGCAGCAGGATGGCAGAGTGATACAACAAGTCTACAAGGTAGGTCTGTACGATTTGAACAGATTGCTAACCCCTGCAGAATAATGTTACTGGATGACTTCATTATGTGTATGTGTGTGTTTTGCAGCATGTCCAGATGGTTCCTATGGTATCAACTGCTCCTCTCTCGGTGTGGAAACTGTCTGGATGGTGTCAGCTGTGACAAGACCAAGGGATATGTCCTGGAGGATGTGCAGCAGGATGGATGAATGAATGACGGCACATGTCTACAACGTGAGTAACAATGGCGTATATTGCACTTAAGGTATATATATGTACCAATTAGGTTAATGAACTGAAATTCAAATTCATAGCATATGTAGACTCATGTGCCAAAATTGTTTCAATTTTCAAGATGGCAGACATTTCGGTCGCGTCCGGTTATGGATAATAAAGAACGTGTTGCTTACCTTATCGGTGTCCTGTTGCTTTCATATATTTTGTTATGTGTCCCTTTGAGATTAGTACTTGTCGTAAACGCTTAGGTAGCGACCCATACAGTCTCTGAATGTAAAAAAGAGGCAGATCATCCAAAGCGGACTGGAGACACTTTCTCAAGTCTCCCAGTCCGTGATCGTAGAAATGTATTTTTTCACATTGTTTTCAAAACAAGCCAAACCTTTTCGATTGAGTTCATATCTGGACTCTGTGCTGGCCATTGTAGCTGAGGAATGTCATTCCTGCGTGTCCATGTTTCCGTCTCACGGGACCGATGCATCGGTGCATTATCATCTTGAAACAGAAATGGTTTGTCAAGAAATGCTTTACTACAACAGGCCACAAAAGTAGTCAAGTGTATCAATATACTTAGCACTCTTCATGTTTCCATCGACAAACACCAAACATCCGACACCGTAATACGTAATGCACCCCCACATCATCAACTTCATAGACCGCCCTATTCCCTGAGTGAAATACCCGAGACACTCGCCCCTCCATCTTTCTGATCGCTTTCGCCACACTTTAACTCTTCCATCAGGTTTAACAACAATAGTCATTTCATCGGTAAAGATGACCTTTTTCCAGTCCCTATCAACAGTCCAACGAATTTCCTCTACACCATGCCACACTTTTTTTTCCTGTTGACCTCACGTATTCCCAGCTTTTGCAAACAGTCCGTCGAACAAAATCCCGAGTGAATGTAAATGTCTTTGAACAGTTCTTTTGGAAACAGGTTGTGGCACGAACTTATTACAAATGTGAGTAATATCCTCCAAAAGATTTCCGGCGATTAACTTTAACGATCCCCGAAAGTTGATTACTCCCCGTGCTGTGATTTTTGCAGGTCTACCAGAATTGACGTCTGCTTTCAATTTTTCACGTTCTCGATATCTTTTCAAAAATTTGCAAAATAGTAGAAGGATGGATGCCCAATACTCTTGAAACATTGGCTGATCTATATCCACCATTTATCCTATTGATAATGGCCTGTTGTGTGTCATTACTCATCTCTTTTTCCGTGTCCGGACATCAAATCCGTAACATATGTAGCTGCTTTTTTCTTGTCACTTTAACCTACCATGAACCTTACAAGGAAAAACGTCGTGCATCATTGCCTATTGCATAACGTGAGTTCATGATCTAACCATGTGTCCAGATAGGCTTTATCTTCATCATTAGCATGTGCACTGGTAAGTGACTAGGAAGGACAGAGTGTGACGAGGTGAAATACGAGGGGCGTCCCAAAAGTAGTCGGCCTACCTATATTCTCAATGTCCAAAGTTAAAAAAGCTTCCTTTTTATTATGAAAGAATCATTAGCAAAGCCATATCCAAAATTTCACGTGTGTGGGTACTGTGGTTAACGAGATATTAGTCTTCACATCACAGTGGGGTATAATAGTTCTTTAAAAATTTCCGAAAGTGAAAAATGATCTGTTATTTTGTACCTCTTGGATAACGATATGCCCTCAGATAACGTCTTATATAATAATTTTCAGTATAGTATTTGATGAATTCCCGTCATAATCAAAAATTCAAAGATTTGATTGCTGCATTTATATTTAGACGGGAGCTGTTTTTAAAGGACACCTCAGTTTACTCTTTTCAAAATCATTGTGTCCAGATTATTCAGGGTGGCACTGTTTACATTATATTGAGTGCGACACTTGTGTGACCATTCAGTATTTAGTTTGAACTCTTTGAATCATGTATGAATAAGTGAAAACATTAAAATTAATTATGTCCGTATGATTACGTCATCTGAAAGGGTTGGGTAGTATCATGCGGGGAGTCACTTTTAACAAGCGATTGTAGTTTCTAATTGCATTTTCTTGCACTTCTTTTAATATCTACCTTTGATTCCAGAGGACTTCTGCCTATCTAATGCTTCATGCATACTTTGTTTCCCGAAGTTTGTGATGCATTTATTGCAGATTTTGCGTTTTGGGGATAAAGATAAAGAGTCAAACAAAATAGGGATTGTGAGGCTGGAACATGTCAAATGCAATTTGCTTTTGAGGTTGACAGATAATATGTAGAAAAAATAAAACATATAAACAGCGGCATTTGTATAATTTTTCTGAGTGAGGCTGACTACTTTTAGGACGCCCGTCGTAGTCTGCTGAGACCATTTACTCTTTATGTATTTGACTTTTAAGTATGTGAATTACACATACTCCAAATAGCTGGTTAGAACGGTCCTTTGGCAACTGATTGTGGTCAATCCAGCCTGGCATGAAGCTTAGTCAATGGCACTCATGTAAAGAGCTGCCAGCAGCCATATCAAGAGACAGGCTATGCAAACAAGGCCATAAACATTCCCGGAAACAGGGTAATATCAAAACGTGAACGTTATTATTATATAGAGTCGTAACATTCTTTGTTTGATTCAAAGAATCATGTGCTGGACACCTAATGTACAGATACTTTGTATCAAAACGACACTCGTAATTGTTTTGATCGGCATTCTAGAAGTTGGTGAGTAAAAATGAAACATACAACTTTATGGATGACAAAGTGAGTTGTATCTTTCATAATACGATACTCGTACTTTGAACGATTTCATACTTTTCTCACAGATTGTGCCGTAAGGATTGCATGGGATTAACTGTACATCAGATTGTGGGTGTAAGGAATGTAAGGCTTGTGACGCATACAGTGATGAGACGATGCAACATATAACTCTCACACAATGAAATGACTCGACCTACCAAACTTTAGCTTCTTTGTATAATTGCATTAGTTTGGAATGGTGGTTTATTTTAAACTACTTCTCTATGTTTTAGATTTACGTTATAAATGCAACCTGCAAAGGTCACCATGTCTGATTTGATGAAATGAAAACGGAAATGTTACGCACATTGCTACTTCAGATTGATACCTTATACATACAGCTTTATTACAAAGATTTCAAAGTCGGTTTTTTTCAAATATTTTTCTATTGGTAACCTATGATTTGTTGTCCAAATTTTGTGAACCAAATTCTACTTTGAGAGGGTAATTTAAGATAAGGTTTAAGAATATGTACATGTTTATACATGAAATAATAAAATCTTTCTTATGATTGAGTAATACTTGGAATCCCAAGATTGTCTTAATCAAAGTAACGGTTTTAACATATTGAGAGACCTTAAACATAAGATATTCCAGTCTCATTTGAAATAGCTTTAACATTATTTAACAGAACAAAACTAGAATCGTTGCACAACAGTCAAATTGTACATAGGTTTGTAGAGGATATGCCATAACTTATGACAAGGTTGTAATAATTTAGCCCAATGGGAAATCCTTTAACTTTAAAATTAATCGAGAGGGCAAACCACCCCAAGTCTCCATAAACCATAAAATCTGGAGTTGATTGTTTAAAGGATTTTAAAAAGGTCACTTCACATTGTTTATTTTCGCTCTCAATGAACCCTGGGTATATATAATATCCACAAAAATACAGTTGAAAACGGTAATATTTTATTATACAGCTTGTATTAGGAATCTAAAACGCACCTCCTCGAAAGCATTGCGCGATTACGCAAGATAATGAGGTAGATGGTCACGTGATGTCATACCCGAGTCGCTACATGAACACACGGAAAATACAGTGGTACCGAGCCTGTTCGCTTACTGAGGTCTGCTTCTAGTTTAGCAAATAAATCAATCCTCGAAGTGAAACCTTGATTTGGATGGCATACTAGATACAGATAATATCACATACATACAACATTTTCAATTTGAAAGTATTTCTAGCGGCAAGACCGACATGAATATTGACGACGATTCCACCAGTTGACAACATACAGCCGTGGTACGATCCCGACTATGTTTTGAATAGACTTACTGTAGACTGGTACGCAAGTCACTTGCCTATCACATGTTCATGGAAAACTGATTAGATACTGAATTCATTTTTCAGGGTAAAATTTGCAATCATGATAACGGCAATGTTCGATCAATGTGTTGAGCCTGTCTTCCGGTATGGGTATGGGAATGTAAACACTGAAACTGTTACGTTCGGGGTTCATGATTTTATGAAGGTTATTAAGGAACTTTCAGCTTTATTTCATAAAATGCGTCTTCTGCAAATTTATCCCTAAAAGTTTTAGTATGATGATAATCTTTTCTATGAAATATGTACCGTTACGGAAGTCGATATCTTCGATCTCACTTCTGTATTGTAGAGAAGTACCCTAAATTCGTTAGTGTAAGTGCATGTTTCGGAGAAGTCGGTGTATCCATAGGCGGATCCAGAGGGGAGTGCGCACCCCACCCCACCCCCACCCCGCCCCTTTTGTGCTGAAGGTTTGTTATATGACCTTTGAAATGTGCACCCTCCTTTCTCTCAGTAGTGTGCCACCCCCACCCCCTTCTCAAAAGCTGTAGCCGCCCCTAGTATCGTCTCTGATATGGTGCATCAAACATCAGTTTTATTACATTTTCAATTTCCATACACGTGTAAAGCATAGGTTATATGTTGTGATACTTAGTCATATGAATCTGCAAAATATACATAAAATGTAAAATGATAAAGACCTGTAACCTCCTTAACAGCTGATGATAGATATAATAAATAAATATACATGCAAAAAATAGAACTGACAAATCTTTATCTTTCTCTTTAACTGTCAGCTAGTGAAAAGAAAATTCTTCATTGTGTTCTAGTAGTAATGTGTAAAGTGTGATCAGTCCCAAAAGAAAGACCATCGATCAAACCCAGAAACCAGCACACAAAAATTAAAAGCAAATAATTCATTTGCATACAAACTGTTTATGACAAAATAATGAATACAATGTGTACAATTCAACATCATGAAGGCAAAGGCTTGCGTGTAACTTAACTGGATGGACTGGTAAAAGCCTAGGAAAACAAGACTGCTCTCCAATAAGACCATGTGACACAGAGGTGACTGCAATTGGAAACATTTACCATCTGAACAAGTCCCAGAATTCAAACAGACGAATACAGTAGGCACAACTGGTTTCAGTTGACATCTTGATGTCAGTGAATTCACCAGTTCCTGTTTACTAGTTATAAATGAAAGTGTCTGGCAGAATATCCTGGAAAAATAGGCTGTTGTGTCCTGTAAGTCAGTTTATTTTGTTTTGGCAACCATAATAATAATTTTCTTTGAAATCTGCGCTTAAAAAGTAAGTACTTTTGTCTTAACAAATGCTGAGAGGGGAAAAATAGATAAGAGAATTAAAACCAGTGTCTTTGCAAACAAGACTTAGTGTTGACTCAATAGTTAGGATAAAATATGCAGTTATAGGAACAGTGCACCAGTTTAACAAAAGATTATTGATTGTCTGAATTATATTTACCACGTTTTGGTTTCTAGTTCACTGGCTTGGCCTATGGGGTAGCTGATTGCCCACTTGGGTTCTCCAGTCAGTCGTCACTTGTAGGGTATTTAGGCTGTTTTTCATTGATGAGAAATGCTGCCATGTTCATTCTGAAAAAAAAAAATAAGTAGTAGTATTTTACATTTGCCAAAAACAAAACTCACAAAGCAATACATTATCTGAATGAACATATTTCCTGTTTTCCCATTTTTGAAAGTGGGTTAAAAGTTAGTTATATATACAGCTGCCATGAAGTTTTTTACAAGGGCTCCATAAATACTTAAGTTTTATGCCAGTGCAGAGCAGTCATTTTCATTTTATTTATTGTACATTGCCTTAAAGAGAAAATGAGCGAGAGTCAACATTTTAATTATACCCTAACACACACATGCACATGCGCACGCACGCACACACACACAATTCACATACCATTTTAACATGGTAGGGGACCAGTCCCTGGTGGATAATTATCTGATATGACTCATATTTACTTATGTTTTAATAATTATGTGCTCTCTCTCACCACCGCACCCATATGTTGTGCAAGTTCTCATTTGTCCATGCACACCCCCATCCTACTCCCTTCCACACACACTTCATTATCTCACACAACACACCCGCCCTACTGAGTAACAGTCACAGCGGCTGTGAAAAAAAAATATATCTCTGATCGAAAATAGGACATGAGCGGAAATTATGACGTACTTGTTCATCAACTATTGCTTTATATAGCTAGCTTCTGGAGTGTTTATGTTGCTCCAAAACAACTACAACTTAAAACTCACCTGCAACCAACGTCGCTCCTGGAATGCAACATCTCTCGGTCTCTGTCCCAAGTTGACATTTCGGCCTCTGTGTTTGTTTGGAATGTCGAAAGGAATACCCGATATATAGCATCCTTATAAAGTTTAAGTTTTGCCTATTCGTATCCATATTTTGCCAGAGGTTAGGTCTCTTTCATAGCACTTCTTCGAAAAGTGTAACGAACACAGATGATCGTGCGTGGAAGGGTTCACTAACTCCGCACGACGACAGTAACATTTTATGCCCTTCCTCTTGTCAAATAGAATTTCTCAGGAAATGTATCGATAAATCCGTGTTGTTTATGCAGTTGGATGATCATCAAAACTCGAAGTGCAGTTGTGAGTTTCCAATACATAATCACAACAACGCTTCATTCAAAAATATTGCGCTTCGTGTCACTTTCAACTCGATGGCGTAAACCCTACTGAAATGTCAACACACCGAGCGGACTCTCGGTATGACGTCACACCCACAGACGGCAGACCGCTAAAAATACAAATATGCATACGAGTGGGCGGGGCTAAAGTGGTTTTAGGTTTTGGTGCATATTTATAATTTTACGACTATTTTTCGTAAATGGGTGGTGCACATGTGGTTAATATTCATGTTTGAATGGCATTATGTAATAAAAATTCAAAGTGTTTAACCTTTTTAAAAATCCTTTAAGATTTAAAATACATTGACAAGAACGAAGATGTACACGTTCAAAAGTTTAACATTTTCATAACCCCAGACCTCAGCTCCATATAACAAAACAAGTTGAAGAAGCTGATCAAACAATTTAGGCTGACAATCAATGGAGATATCTAACTGGCGAATGAGTTTCAAAACTGAACACATTGAATTAGAGGCTGAATCTGACAATCTTTTACAGCTTTGCAACATCTTCCGTTACCACAAAAATATTATACCAAGATAAACATATTCCTAAACTACTTCCAATGGTTTACCAAATAAAGAAAGATGTAAATGCATTTACGAACACATCTTAGAGAAAAAATAACAATCTTTGCTTTACTTATATACTACCCATCTAAAGTTTAGACTCGCTCAAATCTTACGCAGATTAATTGCACGAGGATCATGCATCAAATTGCTGAAAAGGATGTGCAAATATCGTGCATGAGAACAGCTGCGTTTTGGTGTAAAGTTGATAAAAAATTGCCATTTTCACCGAGTTTCATCGTTTATTGAACACATGACAATAAAGTTTCAACGTCACGAATTTGTTTTACAATACATCAGCTCATGTATAAACAGTACCTTTAAACTGTATGGATTATTTTGCAAAATTTAGTTCAGAACAGTTGACTGAAGTAAGTGGCTACATTTACACTAGTGAGTCTAAACTTTTGATGGGGAGTATATTAATTGACTTTGAGCTTCCACAATTTACACACAAGTTTTCAAAGTGATATAAACATCGCTGTAAACCTTCAGGTATTTCAGCAAAGAGAAAGAGTATCATCTACATACAACAGAACTAGCAACTTTATATACACATTCAAATCATTCTCAACCAACATATTTACAGTAGCAAGCCAATCTGCATTACGTTCGTGTACAAATAGCTCTAAATCGTTTAAATTAATAATTTCTCGCCTTGTCTTACTCCTATTTTACATGGGGAAAAATATGTTAATTTACCATTATGTGGAATACATGACTTTATTTGTTGATACATATTAAAGATAATTTTGAAACATTTTCCGCGTATATTACTTTGTATCATCTTGAGCCAAACGCCATGTCGCCATCAATAAAAGCGCAATAAAAAGTCTTTTTATTGTAATTTTGATAAATATCAAATAGAGCTTTGTGAGTATAGACATGGTTAATTGTTGAGTAATTTTTGGCGAAAACCAGCTTGAGCTTCACACATAATCTCAATAGATTTATAAATTACATTCACAGTTCTCTCATTTATCTGACCACATTTGTGTTTTTTCTGACCCCTACAGAGAAGTGTTCCGGCTGGGGAATCCCAGTGACAGTTGTCCTTGGTGTGTTGCTGATCTGCACACAGTGACTGGTGGAACCATATACATCCGACGGTAGTATATTTAGCCTCTTTCGTACAAATGTCCACCTGTTTTTTAACTACATTGTGTATGCAAATAGTATCTTGCGAGAATGTAATCACATGATAGGACTGATAGGCGATTGTTCGTTAAAATATATTTAACTATGAGACAAACGTTCCTTAAGAGAATGCTAAAAGTAATTTCAAAAACATTGTGCTGAAAAAAATGTATAGGCGATAGCCTCTTTCTTGAGCAAGCAAACACTTATGTATTATCCTCTCTACGTGTAGATCCAATTAGCTATGTAGTGTCAAATATATAGTTATTTTGTGTTCCCCATTCTTGCTGGACGGGCCCCTTTTGTGCATTAAATCATAATTTCTGCCTCGGATTGGCGAACTCAGAATTTGGTCCAAAAAGGCTTCAGGTATATTGATGATCTGTTTTGT